>NC_051272.1:11763791-11980128 GCF_015220745.1 Sebastes umbrosus
GGATCCACAAGAGTCTCAGCTTTACAGTGATACCCAATTTATGTAATTCAAGACTGTTTAGGGCCCCAGTATGCAGAAATATTCAAAAAACACCATTTTGGGAATAGGCGAAAATAACACATTTATACGCATGAAAAAAACTTCATGTGATTATCATAAAGTGGGCATGTCTGTAAAGGGGAGACTCGTGGGTACCCATAGAAACCCATTTTCATTCACATATCTGAAGGTCAGAGGTCAAGAGACCCCTTTGAAAATGGCCATGCCTCGCCAAAATTTAGCATAAGTTTGGAGCGTTATTTATCCTCCTTCGTGAAGGCTAGTATGACATGGTTGGTACTGATGGATTCATTAGTTTTATAGTTTCATATGATACCAGGATCTTCACTCTAGCTTTAAAACTGAAAGACAGTAATGTTGGTCGGGTCTCAGAGGGTTAATACCAAACCATGTTGTGTCAAATAAAGGCAGGGTGTCATACTAGCCTACTTTATGGGTGAGAATTACAACTCTGCAATTATTTAAAGATCTTTAATAAAAGACCATAGTATTTGAAAATAGAAATCATACCCAAAACTTTCAGTCAGTCCGAGTCCACCCAAAGAGCACCTGAGTGAGAACCATCCCTTTATTTCTAGCACCCTCTGCTGTAACCCTCCAACATCACAGCTCCAGTCACACTGAGCATGAGTCAGAACTCCACGAGGTCAAAGACGGAGTCTCAGCCTTCATTTAATATCCTTGTGACAAACCAGGAAACAGGTTGTTATTCTGCCTCACTGAGACGTCACACACACACACACACACACTGAGAGACGGACGATAAGATTCACCTTCAGACCAAAACCACCATTTCCACTGAGAGAGGACATCTACAGGAGGGAATACTGGGAATACTGGAATACTACCACTTCAACCAGCTGCTGAATCCACAAACTGAACCAGAGTTTTACAAGAACAAAGACTCAAAGTGAAAGTAACTTTCAGGGAACAGGGAGTGGCTGAGCCGTCTGCCTGCTGTGTTTTCAGCTTCACTCAGAGACTAAATGGCTTCCAGATTAGAGGACGATCTCTGCTGTTCTGTCTGCCATGACATCTTTAAAGATCCTGTCATCCTGTCATGTAGCCACAGCTTCTGTAAAGTCTGTCTGCAGAGCTGGTGGACAGAGAAACACGTCCAAGAGTGTCCACTTTGTAAGAGAAGACATTCAAAGGACTTCCTACTCCTGACTTGGCTTTAAAGAAGTGTGTGAGAGTTTCTTACAGGAGAGAGCTCAGAGATCTTCAGAGGCTCTCTGCAGTCTGCACTCTGAGAAACTCAAACTCTTCTGGGACCATCAGCAGCCGGTGTGTCACATCTGCAGAGATTCAGAAAAACACACCGACCACAGATTCAGACCATCGATGAAGCTGCACGACAACACAAGAAGGAACTTCAGGAAACTCTGGAGCCCTTAAAGGAGAAGTTAAAGGTTTTGAAAGAGTTAAAGTGAAGTTTGATCAAACAGCAGAACACATGAAGGTCCAGGCCCGACACACAGAGAGGCAGATTAAGGAGGTTTAAGAAGCTTCACCAGTTTCTAGAAGAGGAAGAGGAGGCCAGGATGGCTGCACTGAGGGAGGAAGAGGAGCAGAAGAGTCAGATGATGAAGGAGAAGATGGAGGCTGTGAGCAGAGAGATAGCAGCTCTTTCAGACACAGTCAGAGCCACAGAGGACGAGCTGAGAGCTGAAGACGTCTCATTCCTGCTCAACTACAAGGCTGCAGTGGAAAGAGTCCAGCAGCGCCCCTGCTGGAGGATCCACAGCTGCTCTCAGGAGCTCTGATAGACCAGGCCAAACACCTGGGCAACCTGACCTTCAACATCTGGAACAAGATGAAGGACATGGTCTCCTACACTCCTGTGATTCTGGACCCAAACACTGCTTATCCAATACTCATCCTGTCTGAAGATCTGACCAGTGTGAGACAGGAGAGAAACAGCAGCTTCCTGATAATCCAGAGAGGATTGATGGTACTGCTCTGTCCTGGGCTCTGAGGGCTTTAACTCAGGGACTCACAGCTGGGACGTCCAGGTTGGAGACAGTACTGGGACTGGGTGTGTTAGCAGAGTCTGTCCAGAGGAAGGGAGACATACCGTCTGGATTATGGAGAATACGGTTCGTATGGTAAATACAGAGCAGTCTCCCACCAGGTTCATCCACTGATCTCGTAGTTCAGAAGAAGCCAGAGGATCAGAGTGAATCTGGACTGGAACAAAGGAAAGCTGTCGTTCTCTGATCTGATACTAACACACACATACACACCTCACACACACTTTCACTGAGAGGATGTTTCCATACATTGCCACTGTGGATGAACTGAAGGTTTTACCAGTGAAGGTCTCTGTGACTGTAGGACAACAGAAATAGATTGCTGATGATGATGATGGTGATGATGGTGATGGTGATGATGATGATGGTGATGATGATGATGATGATGATGATGATGATGGTGATGTGATGATGATGATGATGATGATGATGATGGTGATGATGCTGTGATGATTGGATGGTGATGATGACCGACACCACTGCCTTCAACAGGAAACAGCGGCGTATGTTGCACCTTTAAGACATATGACTCCGTCTTCCTTTTGGCAACTTTTATTCTTCCCAGTTCTGTTGAAGTTATCTTTACACGAAGCAATCAGAACCCTGCTCGCCACACATATGTAAAACATCAAGCACGTTCCCTAATCGCTACTGCGCTGACTGATGACCTCATCACAGCCTGAACTTTGACCTTTCAATAATAACATTGCGCTGACTGATGACATCACATCACTCTGAACTTTGACCTCGTGATAATAACATAAATCAGATAATAGTGTAGTGTAGTGTATATTCTTCTTAGATAACTTAAATCTATTCTAGGTCAATAAAATGTAAATTATAAAATATTTCTAGGTGCAACACGTACAGGAGCTTCAGAGAGCAAGATTATTGATTATATCTTTAATGTGAAGTTTCTGTGTATTGAACAGCAGGTTTAAACATTGATTTGTTTATTCATGTAAAGTGTTAAAGAGATTTTATTTCACATCATATGTTCACTGTAATTCTTTATTAGAAATGGATTAAAGCTTCAACTGGAAAATTAAAAGTGACTCATGAAGCAGAAAACTGGTGGTGCTTTTGTTTTTGATCTGAGGTTGTAACTTTAAAATGTAATATATACTGCATATATATATATATATATATATATAAATATATATATATGCAGTATATATATATATATATATTATATCATATATATATGTATATATATATATAGGGGCTGAAGAGTTTCTGTGCTAGTCCCCAGTAAAACTGGACACTGGAGGTGTGTTTAACCTCCTTCAAAGCTAGTATGACATGGTTGGTACCAATGGATTCATTAGGTTTTTTAGTTTCATATGATACTAGTATCTTCACTCTAGCTTTAAAATTCAGCCTGCAAACAACCTCTGAAAGACAGAATAGCGCTGGGCACGCCAGAGTTTTAAGGGTTAACAGATAAACTATTAATTAAGCTGTTTAAGTCCAAATACAATGCACACAAAGGACCAAATATACTGCAAAGGTAATGTAATACGTTGTGTTCCTAATTACATTTTAAACAGAGTAATAACTTCTTCTTCTTCTTTGTGACTGATTAATAAAGTGGAGCATTTCCTGCTCCTTATTAGTTGTTGGGATGCCGAGTGTAGCTGCAGAGCTCCTTATCATCTGTTTTAACAACTGAACTTTTGATTTATGAGCACACAGAGAGCTGAGGGTAAGCTGCTTCAGTCCAGCTCAGTTCTGATAGAAAACGCCACGTCTGCACTGAAATAAATAAACTCTCAGGTTTCGTCAACCATGCTCCTGTCCTCTATCTGTCCACTGGAGCGTGAATCGTTTGATACCATGTGGCCGTATTGGCGTGTGTGCATGCATGCATCTCTATATGTGTGTCTAATCCGGTCCAGATGATCAGGGGGAAGATGAGGAGAAAGAAAGTAGAGAGGAAGGTATGAAGGTAATGAAGTGATGGAGCGAGTGACGCAGTTTAACGGCGGCTGGCCGGCGTTAGCTCGTTATAGCGAGGTGTTCATGCAGCCGGCCCGCACATCTGCAGCCAATTACACAGAGACACGACAACACAAAGCACTGTGGGGAATCTCTGCTGCGAGGAAAAGACCACGACAAGACTTTCCACACACAGACGGTAGAAATACCGAACATCTGGGTGAGTCTAGTTAAAATGTCCACACAGATGGGATACCGGACAGCTGTTTGAATCTGTAAGAATTCAACTTCATTCATACAGACGAGCTTCAACATTCACTTCAAACTCATTTAAGAAGGCTGTGGGCTACAACCACCACCTGCCAGTGGGCGACCTCCGGGTCAGTGCCCCTCGGCATCAGAGACCAACGCACGGTGGTACCCCTCTAGCGTTACTTTTGGTCGCCTTGTCCTTTCAAAATAAACTTCCGTTTTCACAGGAAGTTAGGTTTAGGCAGCCACAACCACTTAGTTAGGGATAGGAAACGGTGGTGGTTGACATTAACTTCACTGAGGAACAACTCACAGGGCTGACTATATCGACGAGTCACGTGAACAAATAAGTCAACTTTACTTTTAGCTTCACACTGGACACGAACAGAGGTCTTCTGGTTGACAATCTTGTGCTTGTTTACACGGTATGCTTTATGGCGGGGCTACCTTGTGATTGACAGGTCGCTACCACGGCATTGTCCGGTCTTGGAGTTGTCCGTGTTTTCGTCTTAGAACTTTAACCCTTTCACAGTGTGTTTTCACTTCATCAAAGTTAATTATAACATTTTCAGAGTTTGGTTGTAATTAGCTCACTTCATTGTTAACATTTCACCTGAAAATTCAGCATCAGTTGTACTGGGTTCAACCCTCCTCGTGTCACTTCTGGTTGCAAAAAAAAACAAGATGGCGACGGGAAACAAACAAGATGATGACGGCCAAAAACCAACATGGCGACAGCCTTGTTAAATCAGACTTTTGAGGGTGGAGATAGAAGGATTAGAAGCTCTCTGAGGGCTCATTAATCTTTACGAAGCTCTTTTTAAACCCGGCCGATCGTACCTAATACCCGCCGCAGATGAGACGATAACAAAAGCTGTTTGCTTGATCTTTCCTTCTGTACATGTGGAAACCTGCAGGGAGGAAAGTACTTCTTTGCAGGAGGTTCATTAGCTCTTCACTGGAGGTGGCACTGATACCTTTTCTGTTTCCTCCAGAAGTAGCTCACCCAGCAAATCAGTGCATCTGCACTCCCCAAAGAGGTTTAGTTAGTTAGATTAGTTTGGAGGTTTTCGCTGCAGCAGCTCGGCCACAGAGGATGGATTTATCAGAGAAACGAGCTTCTGCACATGATATATTTCCATCAACTTGCAGATTTCTTATGAACGTCGCTCAGAGTCCAAAAAAGACTCGTCCAAACCGAGTATATGTCTTGACCCTGTACGGTCAGTAGGGCTGGGACAATTCACCTATCTACCGATTCGATACCGTCACGATACTTGGGTGCCGATTCGATATGTATTGTGATTTTTAAGTATTGCGATTCGATATTATGATTTATTGTGATTTTTGTTTTTTTTGTCTTTTTTAAACTAGACCATGGGGAAAAAGATGATACATACACTTCTAGGGGACTTTACTTTGGAAAATATCTAAATTAATCCAGTAAAAATGTTTGATTTTCAGCATGTATGTAGTCAGAGATGTCCTGAAGTCAAATATATCAGTCATTGTCAGCAATTATTTATTACATTTTTTCCAGCAACCAAAAATCAAAGAATAAAGACATTTCCCTCACAAATTAGTGGTATTTTCTTTTTAATTTATAAGGGGCATGTAATGTTTTATACTTCTGGTGAATATAATCCAATCAATCTTATTTCCATATATGTATTTTTTTTATATGCAGTTCCCTTTGTTAACACCTTATTTTGAAAAGCAGACGTAGTCACGTGTATACTTCCTCTAACTTCTCCAAGGTGGTCTCTAGCTCTCCCGTCAGCTCCATTCTCTTTATACATCCATGGTCAGCTCCATCGGGGCCGTTTGAATGCATTTAACATAAATGTCAGTATATGGGTGCTCTACAGTTGTAGCGTCAGCCCATTTGACCACGGAGATGAGAGAGTGACGGCCGGCTTGACCGCACGTTACCGGCAATACGATAACGTTTCCTGTCCATGGACAGAGTTAGCATGCAGCTTTAGCCATGATGTCTAGCTCTACTTTTCCTGCAATGTGTGAAACCCAAAGTGTTTCCATACTTTACTGGATGTGTAGAGTTTAGCCACGCTGGATTTAAAATGTGAGGGTGCCGGTCGTATCCACGCAGGACCCTCCGCCGTTTTCTACTTTCTCGCTGCGGTTTGATTTGGTTGAGGGATACGGAACGGATAAGACGTCACGTTACTCAGACTACAACAATAAAAGCGGTAACTTCCTTCTGCCTCCACATTGACTCAAATGAAGCAAATATATCAATTCTGGCATTAAAAAATCTATTTCAAAATCGACAAAAAAAAAAAAAAAAAAAAGAATTGTGATACATAGGTGAATCGATTTTTTTTCCCACCCCTAACATCTGCATAAAGGACTGTTCCCGCCTTTTCATGTTGAAAGAGCAACGGCCAACGAGGAAACTCCACACTCGGCCGACCAATCGTGTGACTTCATCACTCAGTGTCAGACTCTTGTGTTTGCAGGGCTGGCACTCTGCGGTCCGGCTAAAGAGTCTAACATTTAAAAGTCTGGAGAACATTCACAAAATCCATCGGGACCACTCAGCACAACTCTCTGAAAACTGTCTAAACACGTATTTAATCTGTTGATTCAAACTGAACCGTCGGGGTTATGTCTCACCTGTTTCCTGTTTTAGAAGCTGGTTTTGCTGCAGCCAGTGTTGTGATTCTCTAATAATCAGGTGGAGGAAAAGTTGTTTAGTGTTTGTATTCCGGGTTTGATTTTTCTGAACAAAAGCAGCATGTGATGCAACAGTTGTCAGACTTTTCCGTTATAACATGCAAACGCAGCGTCTGTCCTTCTGATCAATAACTGTATCTGTCCAGCAGAGCCCATTGGTCGGGCATTACTGGAGGGGGTTTGAGGTGATGATAATGTGCCATTCATGATGCTAATTTTATTTGAACTCAGAGTTTTTATTTAACACTGCTGTGAGTCTGATTCTGTCCTGATGGAGCTGGAAACACTTTGAGTTTTTAACCAGTTTTCTGAGGCTGAAATGAAGCCAAAGATTCTCCATGTGTTGATGAAACGTCAGAAGATGTCAGCTGTGGTTGAACTTCCTGCAGAATGAATGCTGTCAAATTAAAAGTTTTCTGTCTGCATTCACCAGCGTTCTCCTGTTATTCATTTATTCTGAATGTTTTAGTCTGAATGTACCTACACAGGTGTTCTCACAGGTCACGTCCTGGTTTTAAAGGCTGATTCTGACACTTTCTAGACTAATATCTTTCAATTTGAACTTGTAAGAAACATTCACTACAATAAAAATAGTATGTAGTAAGTACTATCCACCTCAATTACACATGTCAGAGTGAATAAAGCTTTTTAGATCAGATTGTCAGGGGATAAAATTAACTGAAAGCTAAATGAATGAATACATAAATTGAAATTTTGTTTTTCTTAATTCTTGTGATGCGTTCACTTCAGACTGACTCCAGGTGGATTTTAGAGTCTTTGCAAACATGCTGGATAGATGTGAATGAAAAATTCACACTCAATTCCCCAATTTTTCATTTTATTCAGGAAAGAGTTTTAAAATTTGAAATTTTGTGACTATTTGACGAACAGCTGTGCGACTGGGCTGGCCAATCACACGTCGCATTAAAATGGAAGACCACTGATTGACGAATGTGATTTCTAGATCTGGACTTGTACTGATACCCAGCCCTACCGGCCCAATTAAACTAAAACAAATCTGTCTGACAACACCTTTTGCTCATGAATTTACACAATTCACCAAAAGCAACTGAACTGGGGTGTTTTTTTCTCTTTTCTCTCAAGTTCATACAGTCAAAAGGCAGAGCTCAAGTCATAAGACAGAATATATAAATATGATAAAAAAGAAAAACAAATTCACCATTGTTATTTGTATTTCTAAATGGAGTTTGGTGGCCTCCTGTGATTCCAGCATCACTCCAAACACCTTCCACCTGAGCAGATGGAGTCTAATCAGCCACATGGAGAACACCTGTGTTCAGAGCTTTTAAGGCTCACTCACTGGTGTGTTTCTCTCTGTGGACGAACTACGCTCAAGTCACTCAAAGACAGTCACAGACGTGATGTTTATGTTACTGAAACTCAAGTTTAGCAGATTTTATGTTGTCTAAATCCTCCACTAAGATGACATTTTCCACCCTCATGAGGAGATTTATGTGTTTTTACTTCACCACCCTCAGGACTCAACGTCAACATTGAGTCTCTCAGGCAGATCAAACTGACTTTCCTCTTTTCTAAGCTGGCATTGTCTCTCTATGGAGGATGAAATCTGCCAAAAATAAATGACTCGATAAATAAATATGTCATCGAATGTAGTAAAAATAATATTAAAATTAATTTACTTCCTATTTATCTTTGTATTAATTCCCTTATTTATTCACTCTTCTGTTTAATTTTCTCTTTTATTTATTTATTTTCATAATTCTTTAAATGTATTAATTTTAGCACTTTAGTTTTTATTTATTTATTTATTTATTTCTGCACGATTTTCACTTTGCATTTCACCCCTTATTTATTTCCCCAAACTTATTTATTTCTGTATTCTTTTCTTTATACGTTTCTTTATCCATTTCCTTTTTCATTTCTTTGTGCATTTCTGCCTCATCAATTAAAAATCACTAAAAGAGATTTTTTTAATTTCATGAGAAATTGACTACAAATCTAATGAAGCACCACATAGCACACAGCTTGTATGTGTCTCGTCTTTATTCCAGTATTAACAGACATAGTGAACACATGGAGTTCATTTCTGGGCGGAGCGGCATCACACATCAGTACAAACTGCTTCATATCAAACAATAATGCCACAATCCTTTTAATAATTCACACATATTTACAAAAAGAGTGGATTTTATACAACAAAAGTGCATCTGATATAAATTCAGAAATAATATACAATGTGTTCATAAGATGCATTTACAATTTCCATTAGTATAAAAAAGGAAAATAAAATAAAATCAGCCCTCTTAGGTAGTCTTGTGTTGTCTCATATCTTATTAATCTGCCCTCTGTGTTAAACACTGCTGTTGGTGTGACACAGTGTGTTCATCTCTGCACTGTGAATAAAATAAATTCTTATTTTGCATCACGTCTCCCGTCGGTTTAACTCACCAGCTTCATTGTTGAGATTACATCATCATGAGGCATCAGGTGACACACGCGGTCACACAGGTTTCTCAGGTTTTACAACATTTTTCCGAACCACGTATGCAGCAGTTGAAAAGATCCCTGTCACTGGAAACTAGACAACTCTGTTCACTTTGTGTGTTCCTCCATCTAGCGACGCCGCCGTTACCGTTGTGGCAGCCAAATGCGTCCAGGTTGCTCGTAGTACTAATGTAAATGTTGGCGTAGATAATAAACACAGAGGAGTATGTATTTAAAATTGATTTAAGTGAGATTGAAGACATTTTTTCGAGGACACAGCTGCCGTCACTGCGAGCAACCACGATGCATTCAGCCTCGAGTCACAAGTTAACACGGTTAGCAGACACATGTTCTGTTTGTGATGGCGACCAATTAATGATGATTACTTTGTGGTCATTAGGTTATGGTGACCCAGCCCAGTCGCACAGCAGTTCGTGAAATAGTCATACAATTTAAAGTATTGATTCAAAGACACCATTTTTTTTGTTATGGTCATCACAAAATCTATTTAATCCATGTAATTGTGAACCAGGAAGTAAAGAGATCCCCGCACGCCACGGAAGGAGGAGGTCGGGGTGGGTCAAAAAACACCAGATTTTCACCAGGAGACCGCTGTTTGTGTCCCGTGTGAAACCAGAGGTCAAAGTCGATCTATTTTTCAAATAACTTCCGTACTGAAGTTACAGCACTTCTGGAGTTATTTTGACCCAAACTATGATCTTTTCCTAAACCTAACTAAGTCGTTTTGTTGCCTAAACCTTACCAAGTCGATCTATTCCGAAACCTAACTAAGTCATTTTATTTTGAAAAGACTGGAGCGGAAATTGACACGTGCGTCACGTGTTGCTGGACACTCGTAGGAAAACGCTGAGTGTCACGAAAAAAATACGTAAAATAGTGTGTCTATGTACAAGAATCAAAAAGCTTAAATCCCGTGACTATTTCACAAACTGCCGTGAGACTGTGTTGTGTAGGGAGACGACACCGCAGAAATGGATTCCTGTATGTCTTTGGCTTGTTCAACTTTGACCCGCTCGACTTAAATCACTTGTGCACACAGTATTTTCAATGCAGCACAAGTTCACAACAGCCATTTTAGGCACATTCACCTTCGTTTATTAGAATAAAATAACACCCGAGTTAGCTTTAAGCTCATTTGTATCAGCGGTCCCTTCAGAGGATGTACATCGAGATTTGTTCTTGGTTACGCGGTGCTACGCTTTAGGTCCAAACTTCTTTTTAAAAACAATATGTTTGGTTAGTTCCATTTTTTGGGGACTGAAATATGAGTAAAATCACACAGTAACTGAAGCTCTAGTGTCTTCCTCTCTACCTTCTTATAACACAAAATAAGTATTTTAAACTGGGGATTGATTTGAAACTTGTGATATGAAAACCGCCGACTGTACACCTGTTTCAGCTGCTTCATTCATCCACCTATTTCTTTAACGCATTAACGCAATCGTTTTTTCCTAGGTTGTAGCGGACTCATTCTTAAAGCTAGAGTGAAGATACTGGTATCATATGAAATAAGAAAACCTAAGGAATCCATCAGTACCAACAATGTTATACTAGCTTGTCATGAAGGAGGTTGAATAATACTACGAAGTCGTGCTGAATTTTGGCGAGGAAAACTGTCATAGTCATTTTCAAAAGGGTCCCTTGACCTCTGACCTCCAGATATGTGAATGAAAATGGGTTCTATGGGTACCCACGAGTCTCCCCTTTACAGACATGCCCACTTTATGATAATCACATGCAGTTTGGGGCAAGTCATAGTCAAGTCAGCACACTCACAGTACCTGTGAGGGTTTCTGAACAACATATGTCATTGTTTTGTGTTGTTAACTTTAAGGTACATTTTGAACTGATAAAAAATGTGTGATTAATTTGCGATTAATCATGATTAAATATCTGAATTGATTGACAGCCCTAGTTGCGACACGTCATTGTGATTAAAGCACTTTAAATAAACTTGACTTGTTCTCTTGTGGTTGGTGCTGGTGAGCAGTTTGCTGGTTCGTAGATGAGCTGTGGATGGGTTTTGTTCATCAGCTGACAGGATGCGTAGAGCCACACGACGACCCTTTTGATTAACTGGAACATGTTCATATGTTCGGGGGCGTGGCTGATTGGCTGATTGGCTGATTGGCTGATTGGCTGATTGGGGCAATGGGGGTCCCTGAGTTACAGGTGGAGGCTTGTGATGCATTCAAGTGTTCCTCATCAACTCATAAAGTCAGAAAGTTCTGTTTTCACCACCAAGAAGTTACACGTTGGACCACAGTTCAACTCATATCATAAATTTTGTGACTTTACAAGTTGACGAGGACCAAACGAACGCAGCGTCGTCGTCGCCCACACATTATAGCTCCTCTGCTGCCTTCCCATTGGCTACAGGCTGCTCCTTCTCTTCCTGTCTCCTCCGTCTGTTGAAGAAGCCGAGCTGAGCAGAAAGCAGACACATTTATGGTTTGAAATGCACTTCAACTGACAGCATGATTGACAACATTTCACTTCACACACGATAACTGTTGGTAACGGTTTTAAATTTCCATTATTTGCCACAAGGCAGTCCAAAAGTGACGCCAATGCTGAAGTGCCTTAAACCTGCATTCTCTCAAGTAGCCAGAAGGGGGCGACTCCTCTGGTGGCAAAAAGAAGTCTGATTGTATAGAAGTCTATGAGAAAATGAGCCTACTTCTGACTTGATTTATTACCTCAGTAAACATTGTAAACATGAGTTTATGGTCTCAATCGCTAGTTTCAAGTCTTCTTCAATACAACATGATGTTCATTTAGTAAATTATGGTCCCATTTAGAGTCAAACAGACCATAAAGCAGGGGATGCCTTGTGATTGACAGGTCACTACCACGGCGTCGTCCGGTCTGGGAGTTGTCCTTTATTTTCTCTCAGAACTTTAACCCTTTCACAGTGTGTTTTCACTTCAGCAAAGTTAATTATAACATTTTGGTCACCTAAAAACATCTTATTCAGCGTTTGGTTGTAATTAGCTCCACCCTCTCGTGTCACTTCTGGTTGCAAAAAAACAAGATGGTGAAGGCCAAAAAAACAAGATGGTGAAGGCCAAAAAAAAAAGATGGTGACGGCCAAAAACCAAGATGGCGACGGCCAAAAACCAAGATGGCAATGACCAAAAATCAAGATGGTTATGGCCAAAAAAACAATATGGCAATGACCAAAAACCAAGACAGCGACGGCTAAATAAGAAATAAATAAGCTTCTGTGAAAAACGTCCGGGGATACTACAGAAGAATCTTACCTGTGACTGGACTGCAGTAGTGGAAGAAGTAACTTAAGTAAAAGTAGTAACACCACAGTGTAAAAAATATTCTGTTACATGAGTCAGAAAGTCCTGCATTCAAAACTTTACTTCAGTAAAAGTATAAAAGTATTTTCATCAAAATGTATGTAAAGTACCAAAAGTAAAAGTATTCATTCTGCAGAATGATCTATATTATATTATTGTATTATAATTATTGATGCATTAATGCGTCCATCACTTTAATGTTGCAGCTGGTAAAGGTGGAGCTATTTCTAATGACTTTATATACTGATGGTAGTTTAATCTATAATAACACATCATCATTTATTTTACTTTGTATTAATAATCTGAATCTGTAAAGTAACTAAAGTTGTCAGATAAATGTAGTGCAGTAAAAAGTCTAATATTTCCCTCTGAGATGTAGAAGAGTAGAAGTATAAAATAGCATAAAATGGAAATACTGCCCACCTTCCATAGTGCCAGGACCAGTAAGGCCAGTAGCAGCAGGCCTCCCAGTGAGCTCCCCAGTATAATCCAGACCGGAACGATGTAATCTTCCTCCTTCCTCAGCTCCAGGATTATCTGAACACATTCACATCATCCACCGACTGAATTTAATTTATTCTCTTCTGACCTTCTGAGCTTTCAACATGCTGGAATAAATTATCTGAAATAAACTCAATAAACCGCAGAAGGTCAAACCCAACATCAACCAAACAGACACACACACACACCTCATTTCTATAAATACTTTATGATCTGAATTTATATTAGACATCACATCATGTAGATTCAGTGGAAGTTACATTTTTAAGGGTCTTTTCTCATGATGCAGCTGATTGTTGTTTGTGTTAGAAGTCACACATGTAGTTTGTTTAACACTTTATCTTTATATTTGTTACATACGGACAAAATAACAAAAAACACTACAACAACATGAGGGCAGGATTAAATTGATTTATACAGTTTAATTTTAAAAAGACTTAAAACCAAAAAAATTAAATGTGATTATGTACCTAAGAAAGGTTAGGTTTTGTACACAATACAAGTGTCTTAACCAGGGCTGTCGATTAAAATATTTAATCACGATTAATCGCATCATTGTCCATAGTTAATTGTGATTAATCGCAAATTAATCACACATTTTATCTGTTCAAAATGTACCTTAAAGGGAGATTTGTCAAGTATTTAATACTCTTATCGACATGGGAGTGGGCAAATATGCTGCTTTATGCAAATGTATGTATATATTTATTATTGGAAATCAATTAACAACAACACAATCATAAAGTGGGCATGTCTGTAAAGGGGAGACTCGTGGGTACCCATAGAACCCATTTTCATTCACATACCTGGAGGTCAGAGGTCAAAGGAACCCTTTGAAAATCACCACGAGAGTTTTTTCCCGCCAAAATTTAGCGCAAGTTTAGAGCGTTATTTAGCCTCCTTCATGACAACCTAGTATGACATTGTGTTAATGCGTTAAAGAAATTAGTGGCGTTAAAACGAATTTGTATTAATGCTTTATTATCGCGTTAACTTTGACAGACATACTCTTAACATTAAATTATAGTTTAATTTATCCATATTTAACATACTGTAATACTGTATGGGCAAGTACTTTTCCAACTTATCTGAACAAAATATTGCTGCTACAGAAACAGTTTATTAGATTAGCAACTTTTTTGAATGAAGTTCGACCAAGTGCAGCACTTTTTAGATTTTTTAGTTTACAGTTGTTGACTATATTTGACATCAACATTCTCCAAACCTGTACGTTTGTCGAGATATAAGGATGCAGATCTACCTCGTTGTTTTAGATATTATTTTGTTAACAGTTTTCTATCACATTTCGTGGAGTTATCTTATGGAATGAAAATGTCAATTTAACGTTTTCCTCTGTGTCATTGTCTGTGTATAAAAGGGACTTAGAAATGCTCTGCTGACAAAAACATTTGATTTAGAAAAAAAATGATCACTCTTAGAAACTCTTACTGTAAATATTTCAATTAATCCTGCTTCTCTGCCTGTTTTTTGTTTGTTTGAACTATACACCTACACTTATTTTATATGTGCAATTTTTGAACACTAATATCTTAAATGTACTGGTGATTTTGGTCATGATAGTATTTATTGTATGTCCTTTGGCTGGGGTTTTTATTTAAGCCATTACAGGTTTCTAACACATCCTCACACATGTTTTACATTCCTTCCATGTGAATTGTATTTTACTGTCTTTTGATAAGTGTGAAACAAATAAAAAAAAGATGGAGATGATAAAGTGCTTCACTTAAAAAAGAAAGAACATTAGGGATAAACTGTACCTAACAGGAAAAAGTGATATGAAGAAATGATAATTAAAAAACAGAACTTGTGGATGACATTACATTCTCAGATGTTTCTCTTTTTTTGTCCACCCCTTTTTACTTATCCACCCCCAATGAGTGAGTAAAAGAAACCTTGTTGAATATCGGTAGCTGTTATTGTTGTAATAAAACTGTCTGACAGCAGATGGCAGCAAAACTCCACATCTACAGTTTATATGTGTAGTTATAACACTGTGTTTGGTGGAAAGGTAGTTAGTTCATAACTCAGTAAATAACTAAATAAGAAAGAAAACTCACTGAGTCAAAATGTCACTTAAATAACAGCTGGTTTGTTTGTTAATATCTCTGTAATTACAATAGTTGTAGTTTGACTTATGCAGCTCTCACAGTGGGCTTTATAATCTGTGTTAGTACATTGAAAGAAAATTCAATAATGATTTTTGTTGTTTGTTTTTTCCATAGTTATTTGTTGATTTATTGGATTGTTGTCTACTGATTGGTTAGTTTTTCTGCTTAATTTGTGTGCTTTTGTTGTCTTTTTTTTTTCGTTATTTAGCTTAATTTTCTTTTCTTTTGTTTGTCTCCTTATGTTGAGGGGAGGTTCTGTAGCTTCTTGACCTCTCCTGTCACTTTCCTTATTTTTATCTGGATTTGTATGTACTTTGCTAAATAAGCCTGGTTCTGATTCTGATAGTATTTCTGTTTTATTTTATGTATGTGTTCCTCTAAATTTCCGTTTGGTGTATTTCTGGTGCAGCCCTGACCTTCCTTTTGATTAGGGACATCTGAACAGGAGTATATACTTCCCGTTAAGTAACAATTAGGCCTGAATAAAACCAGCTTGTACGAGGGAAAGTGGATTAATAAAAATCCTGCTTTGCTTTCACCTATACGAGTGCTGTCGGTGTGATCCGTGTGCATACGACCAGAAACACTTAACTTCTTCAGGTTTACACTCTGCTACAAGTGTTGGACGCTGCACGGCTGATGCAGCCGCACTCACTGCCTCTCTCTGCTGCTTTTCTTCAGCTGTATACTCAAATAAATATGGCTGAATATCTGAGTCAGCCAAAACACTGTAAAATGTATCCTCGTATATAACATCCTCCGCACTCTTATTTTGGGATGAAATTCTCACTGACACGTCACATGACGGCGCTGCATGCAGGAAGATCAGCAGGTTTTGGCAGTAGGAGAACTCAGCTTTCTGGGTCAATATAGACCTTTTCATTGTCATTCTGTTGCTAGGGCAACAGGTTTGGTCCAAGTTTACTTCCTGTCAGCTACTGCATTAACAAACATTGCATAGGAACATACAAAGGGGCTCATTATTTCTTCCATTGACCACATTTACCATCAACACTGATTACACATCCACATTAAAAGTGATGCAACAGCTGATCTCCAGTCTGATCTGTGATTTAGTGTTTGAACAAAAGAAGAAGTACACAAATCACAGCCCTCAACTAGTTCATTCATTAGTGTATTCATCGAGTGGTTGGTTCATTACCTGTCTGACAGGTCGGTCCTCCTGGAGGAACATGGGACTGGACGCTTCCAGCTGGATGGAGGCAGCAGTCAGTAACTCCAAGGACCTGAAGCTCACCTGAAACAGGAAGTCAGTCGTCCGATGGGAACGTAAAAGACTACAGATGTAAAGTATCGAGGATCTATGTGAGGACAATACATCAAACATTTGTGGTTTCTTAGAGAAGTAAGCAAACATTGGCTTTTTTCTCAGGGTTCCACGTTGGTTTCAATGTACGTTCTATATTTACAGTTTAATTTCGGAGAAACTGGAAACGTAGAGGTTCCTTAAGAGACTCACAGCGAGCAGAGCGGGAAGCTGAAGTTGTCCTCCGAGCGTCACCTTCAGCTCTCTGGAGGCCGGCAAATTCAGTCGGCATCGGACCGCCACGCTCACACTGTTACTGTGGTTCTACACAGACAGACAGAAGAAGAAGAAGAAGAGGAGAGGAAGAAGAAGAAGAAGAAGAAGAAGAGGACAGCTGTCTCTCTGTCTCAGTGGCTAAAGGTCATCATGAAACGTCATGGGTCTTACCAGCTGCGACAGGTGAGACAGGTCCTCAGCTGTCACCTGATTGGTTGTTCTGGGCTGAGGCAGCACGCAGTGAGAGCCAGCTTCCTGCAGGGAGGAAGAAGAGGAGGAGGAGGAGGAGGAGGAGGTGTGACTGTATTATACTGTATATTTCTCTTTATAGAGTCTGTGTAAATGGATCCATGTAGCTCCTCCTGTCTTATTAAGATGTATGTAACTGTTCCCCCGTGGTATACCTGCTCGATGCTGTAGTCTGTGATGTTCAGCAGCTGGTTCCCCTTCCTGGTCCCAGACCAGATTTCAGCCCTGAACAGGACGTCCTGCACTGAGAAGATGCCCAGGTTCTGGATCTACACGCAAAGTAAAAGATGGCAATAAAAACATAAATAGAAATCTCTTATTGTAAACCCTTAAAGTGACGTCTAACACATCCCTGCAGTTATTTAGTTATGATTTATATCATTTTTGTTTTCTAATTGTTAGAGACAAAAAAGGTTACATTGTTTGTAGGCAAGTCATTACAGGGGTTGAATTATTTCATTATAGTTTATTTTGTTTCTTTTAATTGCATAGATTGTATGGGTAGAGTCGTAGGAAAGGCGTTTCCCTTTTAGACTGGACCACATGTTCAGGTGTATATTCAGGTCTCCTGTTGTGTGTGGCAAACGGCAGAGCGAACAGTTTTTTGTTTGTTTTAAAAGATTAAACGCTGATAGGTGTGGTTTGATAGATGATTTTTCGTTGAACAGAAACATGTCATGGATTGCATCTGTTTTATTTCAATAAATCTTTTGTTTATGGACTTTCGAATGACGGAGTTATTGGAATTATTTGGATCACATGAGTCAGAAAAACCCTCCACAGCCACAGAAATAGTCACAAAATAATTGATTTTATGTACATAGTATCTGTAATACAAAAAAAATCCTAAATGTCCTCTTAAACTGAGATAAGATCAGACATTTCTGTAATGAGGCCGCAGGATCCTGAAAATTTAGTAATGATTCATAATAATAATTTTACACTTCTCCTAGTGTCACATGTCAAAATGTCTTCCGTGGAAAAAGGTCTCGCGGACAGACATCAAATAATCAAATATACCAAAAAACTAGAAAAGTCACATCAGACATGAAAAGTGACATTTCTAGACCAACATGTTCAGTGAACTCACATAATAAGTGAGGTTGAAGGTGGGAGGGCTGCTGTCTGGTTGGTCCCAGGAGGAGGAAGAAGAGCTGTCTGCTCTGATTTCAAAACGAGGAGGGTTAGGGTCTCTGACAGGAGAAGAGAGGAAGAGTTTGTTGTAATATAGACTTATTATAAGCATCATTAAAGGGCCATTTCACCCAAAACATACTTGAATCTCAGCTAATTTGAGTCTTTATAAACACACTGTTGTACTTAAACTATATGGAGGAACCTGCAAAAATAAAAAATAAATAAATAAATGACTTGATAAAACAATAAATGTCATTAAATGTAGCAAAGATAATATTAAAAATAAAAATAGTCATTAATTAATTGATCAAATGTGACATAATACAAACGGTACATTTAAATGACAATACATAGATTTAAAAATAAATATAAAATAATGCAAACAAATACATTAAAAATAAATACAAAAATAAATGAATAAATAAAAAATAAATGCAAAAATAAATACATAAATAAATAAAAGGGAAAATTAAACAGAAGAGTAAATGAATAAGGGAATTAAATCAAAGATAAATAAATAAAGAAACAAATTAAAACAAATATCAATTTATGTCACATTTTATCAATTAATTAATGGCTACATTTATTTTTGATATTATTTTTGCTACATTTAATGACATTTGTTAATTAATTTATTGATTCATTTATGTATTTATTAATTTATTTTTGATTTTGGCAGGTTCCGTCCTCCATAAAAAAAGACCACACATCAATAAAATCCAAGTTTATAATATTTCCTGATGTTGTTAAATGTTTTTGTAAACACAGCAGTGGAATATGTTTTACTGCAATCAGCAGAGAAAATGTGCTGATGCTTCATCTATATCTCAAACATCAACTGCCTCTAATTTGTAGGCTCAGAAAATACTGAATTTTTCCTTAACACATTTATCTGAACCCTGATGATAAATAATTGTTGCATTTGTTCGATTTTCAGTAGTTATTTCCTAATGTTTACATGTATGTATGTATGTAGATGATCTATTTCTCTGTTGCATCCTGTTACTGGAACAGTTTTACCAGGAAGTGATGTCACTGACCTGGTGAAGAGGAGGTCAGTTTGGTACTTCAGAGGGAGGAAGATGTCGTTGATGTTGTCGTCTGGGTATCCCTCCTCTCCATCACTGATTAACACACACACACAGACTTGTGAAGACATTATATTGACTTATCTCCTGGGACCCTTAGGCCTCACATGAACCTAAATCAGAAACAGTAGACCTGGATCTGGACCCTGATCTTGATGGTTTACCTTTTGGGGACCTGGTGTGTGTCCCCACAATGTAGCTATGAAAACAGATGTACAAGTACACACAGAGACACACCTTTGTACTTCTATACTTATAGAGGAACCTGAACCTTAACCCGATCATTTTAACCCTCAAACACCTTTTGAAGACGTGAGAACTAAAGAAAAAGACTCCTCAAAAATGTCTTGCTTCTTGTTTTGTTTGCTGCTCACATGAACTCGAACTTGTTCATTTGAAACAAGAAATATATATGATCTGATATTACAACTAAATCGTGTAATAGACCCATTCGTCCACCAGAGGACAGTGTGCCAGTGTCACATTTTGCCTCGCAGAGACGTGAATATTACGCGCCTGTATTAACGTGCAGTACCAGCAGGGGGAAACAAAACCACTTAATTAGGTTAAGGGAAAACGTCATGGTTGGACTTTAAAAAAGTACGTAAACTAAGTAAAACACGTACGGAAAACAATGTAACGTCACTACAAAACACGTGAAAAACGGCACCAGCTAAATAAAACACCGGTCTCGAACAAGGGGGTTAGGATCGAAAAGTAAAAAATGACGTCCTTGCATTTTTTTCCTAACCACTTTTCCGTGACCTTGATGGAAAAGGTCATGAGGTCAAGGAAAGAAATTCATAAGGTCTTAGGAAAAGACACCCGTGGTGCTCAGAGAATCCGACTGCACTTCACTAGGCTCCGTAATTATGATGCGACAGCGGCGGATGTCGTGGGACTGCCGTCATGAAACTACAATATTCCAAAGATGGACTATAAAATAAGCGCTTCTTCTCCTCGTGCATTCTCACATGGTTTATTCATGCAGGATATATAACCAGCTGCTTCAGTGTGACGGAGAGATACCGCAGGTCCTGCTGCTGTTACACTTTACAATCAACATAAAGGATTATTTTGTCTTAAATGTGGACAACCCGTTGAAAGATATTAGGCTACTTCATTATTAAGGTTGGAATTGAAATTAAAAAAGGAATAGCCTATAAGCTACCAGTCACAAAGGTTTATATGATAAATAGTTCATTGAGTTATGGAGAAGGCGTATAACCATATAAGTGTAGACTATAGGGTTCTTCATCCTACTCCTTATAGGCTAATATTTACTGATATTGATTATTTGTTTATTGACATTTTTTTTCTTCTCTCAGCATCCTGTTTTTATCACTAATTGATAAAAAAAGAAAGATAAATTGTCTTTAATGAGGACTTTTCTCATTAACTTCCAAACTCCAAACAAACACTGAAATAAATCAAACAATTGTCAGAGTGACATCAGCTGTCTCACCTGCTGGTCGCCATGACTACCCGGACGTGATCCAAGAAGACCGAGCGGCTGAACTCAAACTCCAGACGGAAGGATACCTGGACAGGAAGAGAGCTGGTTGCTTTCAAAATAAAACAACTGACATTTTCCACCTTCTTCGAATGTTATGTTAGATTTTAGTTGGTATGGCCCTGTACTCTACCTCCTAACTGGCTCAGTAGGCTGTTATCGTCTATTGGTGAGCCGGAGGAGGAGCATTATTGTTAGGGCAGCGACCTCTAGTAGACGTAGTAATTATGACGGGAGCAAAAGAGGAAGTCAGGTGACGTCAAACAAATACAGGGCTTTCACCCAGGAGACCAAAAGTCAATGTTGACTCATTTTAACATGTGCAAGTTAACTTATATAACGTGCGTAATTTACTTAACTTAACAAACGTACTCACCCAAAACCATGACCCTTTTCTAAACCTAACCAAGTAGTTCACCAATTCCTAACCAATTCACAACGTTAACCACGTGTTCAAAACTGCGAACCATTTCACAACATGCGATTAGGTGCAGTTTGCCCCGTCTGAAGTATTATAATGGTGGTGATAACGACTGATAACGGCCATTTAATGGGCTGATAACATTCAAAATGGGTGCATTTTCTCTGATTAAATAAATACATTCAGTTTCTATATATACTTGTACTTTAAAAGGACAGTAAGACATATCTAAAAATGTTAAAATCCTAAGCGGAAGATGAATATTCAAACCTCTGACCCTCTTCAACCATCAGGTCTCATCAGTTTATACTATTCTGAATGTTTTAACGTCCCGACATGTGAAACGCTTTGTGTGGTTTCGTCCTATGATCATCTCAGACTGTGTTTCCCTCCGGCGGCGTCTCACCTCATCCAGCAGCCACCGCCTCATTAACAGGAAGCCCACAATAATCTGTACCGCAGTCTGGACCCATAAACTGGACTTCATTCAGACAGCCATCTGTAGAGCAGGCCCTCGGGGTACCATCACGTTTACAGGACGGTCATTAGGCTAATGAAGGATGTTAGTGGATCGCAGATTCCTGCTCTGTTTAATCACTATCATTAGTCTGACAGCTGTATGAATAACACCTGTTTTACTGTCTGTCTGCGGTTACAGTTACAACAAACTGACATTTCACTTACATTTTTATTATCTGTGAAGTCTGTTGTTCTGTATGTTTTATGTTTGGTGAAACTATATTATGAAATTGGTCTAATAATCACCTCTCTGGAGAGTACACCAGAAATTAAGTATTGACTTATTGACTGTAAAGTTGGGGGACTCGCAATAGATGAATCAAAACCAGGAGAGTCTGTGCAGCTGGATATATATTATATATAAAATACTCTGACTTTTACTCCCTAATATGGGCATAGAGTATAGAAGCAAATACTAAGTGTATTATTGGTTAGATCAGCAGTCTGTGGTGGTAAACATCAGTAGAGGTGTATAGACGCAGAACCTACCTGAGACAAGGACTTCATGAACGGAGCGCTGATGTTACAGCTCCTCTGATTGGCCAGTCTGTCCTCGGAGGAGCACTCAATCTGAATATCTGATTGATCCTGTGGGGAAGGGGAGGAGCCTGATGAGTCATAGAGAGTCGTTCTCCATCTCATATGATTGTGAATGATACAAAACGCATGAGCGCCAGCTGGAGCTGTTGTTATAACACATTCTCACTCCCAAATACCAACGTTTGGTCAGTGTTTCTACGTTTAGACTATGACGCTCTACGTACCCCTCTAGCGTCAGTTTAGGACGTGTCAGGGACGGCGTGTCAGTTTCCTCTCGTTACATACATAGTGTCTTTTCAAAATAAACTTCTAACGTAGGTTTACTTCGTTTTTATGTTCACGTACGCAACAAAACTACTTGGTTAGGTTTAGGCAAAGATTGTGGTTTGGATTAAAATAAGACATAAGAAAGTTACGCAACAAAAGTAAGGTAAAATAAGTCGGCGTTGACTCACGGGACACAAACAGCGGTCTCCTGGGGGAAAGTCTTGTGTTTGTTTGACCCGTCCTACCACACCTCCCACTCACCCTACGCACCCCGTCTCCGTCTTCATCCACACTAATACATTCCAGTTTTAAACCGCATAACTTTTGCTACATTTATGCTTAGCGTTCACACTACTTCGGCGTTTTCAAGCCCCTAAAACGGAGACGTTTGAAAACGCTGCTGATGCCGTTTTAGTTTTAAAACTCCGTGGTTGCGTTTTAATCTGGACAGACAGAAACGGAGACGTTTGACAACGATGACGCAGATGCCCACGTTCATTCCGGATTGGGTCTTATCAGTCATGACGTGTCCTTCCCTGATTCGTCATCACGTAAACCTTTTCCGGAAGAAACCAAACGACATCAGCTTCGACCACCAGCGGTTAATTTCAATGTTACAAGCGTTGCTGACCTCGTTGTCTCTGCTAGCAGCTGTTGTGCAGTTAAATTTTGCATTTTATAATGCTACTACTGCCTACATGCTCAGGAGAGAAGCTGTTTTAAACACAGTGCTGAGCTGCATTTGAAATTAATCTTCAGGTCCACTTCTATGTGACGTCTACTGCTGACCTGCTATCTACCCCTAAAGATCCCCTGTCCCCTCCTAAAAAAGACTAAAACGGGTCTATTGTGGGTCTAGAAGGGTTAAAGAACTGAATGTAGGTTGAATCACTCGTATATGTTTACAGTCAGACAGAGAACAGGAAACAAACGTTTATTCTATGAAAACACCAGATTATTTCTGATCTAATGAAACTGATTTAATGCTCTATACATCACCTTGACTATGAGGCTGGAGAAGAGCAGGTTGGAGGAGGTGGAGATGTGGATGGCGGCTCCGTACGCGTTCTCTCCCTGATTCTCCAGTCGAGCAAACACCACCATCCTCCTCCGCCCGCTCTCCACCACGTGCACCGAAGCCTCTGACGCCCCCCGGTGGCTGCAGAGCGACCACGCGGCCCGGTTCCTCGTGCTGCAGAACTGCCTTCAGGTGAAACACAGAATATGAATTAGCATGGGTTCTCTAATAAATTATAATAATACTTGTGTGTGTGTTCACTCACTGAACATCCATGAGGTCAGTGTGACTGTGGAGGATGAGGTCAGGAACGCACGTATCTTCCTGCTCACAGCCGTTCCAGAAGGGAAGCTACGGCGAGAATCAAGGATTAATTCACTTCTTTTTGATGAGGCACCACTTTAATATGTCAACACATTCTCACTCCCAACACGTCAAATACCAACGCTTGGTCAGAGGCCCTACGCATCAAACTATGACGCTTTAGGTACTCCTTTAGCAGCAGCGGTCTCCCGGGTGAAAGTCTGTTTGTTTGACCTAACCGGGGTCTGAAATTAGCACTCGCCACCCGCCAAATGCGGGTAATTTGTTGGCAGACAGGGAAAAGGGAAAAGAGAACCGGTTCCTAGTTGGTTCCTAGTTTCCTAGATTCCTTAGCATCTCATGCCTCCGTGACTATCGATTCCTCTGTATTGATGCTTTCTGACAGTTACACATGCACAATGACACATGTGCACGCCTTATCATGTTCCAGTTTGTTTGGGACCGGAGACACGGCGGTGAGAAAAAAAAGTGTTCAAAAGCATGGCGCTACTAAACCTGAGCACCCTATTTTACCCTGATAATGCGACACTGTGAACAACAAATATGTGTTGAATTGGTCAGGAGGAGAGTTAGTAACGTTAGCTGTTAGAAGCACAGTCCTGCTTGGTTAAATAAGGGAGCTACTGACGTTAACGGAGGTGCCATTGAGTTACAATTATGAAGCGTTCAAGCTCTGCTCAGTAAAAATGACTATTGGGTGAAGGTAAATTACAACGTTATCATGATGTGTTCAAATGTATGTGTGTTCTTTATGTAAAATATACTGAACATTGAATGACATCAGATCTAAAATGTTATTCCTTCATTGAGCGCAGAGATTTTAAAGTGGCAGACAAAAGAAAATACTTACCTGTCACAGTGGCAGGAAGTGAAAAAAATCTCAAAATCAAATCACATTGTTAGGACGCTGGTTGAAAAGGTGTTTTAGCAAAGTGGTTGGTTTAAAAATCTAAGGAAAATGAGGCCTGCCTGGTCGGGACATCTACCTCTGGAGCTCAATACAACAGACTGAGAGACAGGTGTGACATCACCTGGATGAACTCTCACCTCGGCCCTCAGGACGCTCGACCAGTCGGGGTCCAACACCGGCCCCTCGTCTGGGCTCTTCAACCCGGTCTCCAGGATAACTGCAATGGGACGCCCGTAGTCAGTCGTCTCCTGTTCAAAGATACGGTGGTGCGTTTAGGGATTCACACTGACTTTTAGGATTTGTGTGTTTTATACTGGTTGTGATCGGGTTGTGATGTTCTGACCTGGATGGAGAAGCCGAGGCGTTGACAGCTCTGACCTCCAACCGGCAGAAACAGACTCCTGGGCTGCTGTCGGTCTGATTCGTCCAGAACAGCTCGAGGAGGAAAACGCCTCTCATCCAACACCAGACTGTACCAAACAGCTGGGAGGAGGAGAAGGAGGAGGATGAGAAGGATGAGGAGGAGGAGGAGGAGGAGGAGGAGGAGGAGGAGGAGAAATGGGTTTTAAAGGAGGCAAAGTAATCCAGTCTCATCAAAGTCTCATCCAGCTCGTATGCAGCACAATGATATTGTAAACACATCGAGAACAGACTTTACAGGTCTTTCAGGTGATATGAAAGAAAGTGATGTCACCAGGTGTTCTCATTGGTGCAAACTGTACTTGTTATGTTTCCAAATGTTGGGCAAGTTTTAAGGGAATTCCTGAAAAGTTGGCAAAATAAAACACGAATCAGCTGTCTTGGAGGGGTAGGGGGACAGAGGATGTTCAGGGGGAGATAACAGGTCAACAGTAGATGTCACATAGAAGTGGTGTACATCATTTAAAAGATGGGAACCTGAAGATTAATTTGAGATGCAGCTCAGCACTGTGAGTCAAGGTGTTCTAGTCATTAATAAGAAATAAACATAATTAATTAATTAAAATAAATAGTGAAAGTGTGTAGGGTTCTTATATAGAAGTATATGATGGTCATCGTCATGCTCTATTATGTCTCATAAGTTGTTGCAGCAATTTTGGGGTTGATACCATTTGTTACACAGATTTGGTGCTAAATTTAACAATTTTTTACCATTGGAGAATTGATAAAAAATTATCAATAATCCCTCCAAAATACCACATTAAGTCACCAAGACCTTGAGGAACACCATAGAAAAAGCCATGCTCTGATTTGGTATCAAAAACTTTTGACATTTGGAGATTTCTGCAAGAATCGCATTTTTCAGCGATTGGATGGCGAGCACTTCTGTTGTGTAAACTGCTCAGAAACCCCCTTATTGTCCATCTAGCTAGGAAAGCCATCCATCATCTGAATGCTCTAGGTCTCTAGTTTGTGGCTGTAAAGTTTCATGAGGCTGTGATTATCCTAGAGGTCACCACAGGTCATTTTATACAGTGAGGTCAAATTTCACTACAATGAAATGGCTCCTATGGGGACTAACATCATCACACATGAATACAGTTGGGCTCATTGGATCCACAAGAGTCTCAGCTTTACAGTGATACCCAATTTATGTAATTCAAGACTGTTTAGGGACCCCAGTATGCAGAAATATTCAAAAACACCATTTTGGGAATAGGCGAAAATAACACATTTATACTGCATGAAAAAAACTTCATGTGATTATCATAAAGTGGGCATGTCTGTAAAGGGGAGACTCGTGGGTACCCATAGAACCCATTTTCATTCACATATCTGAAGGTCAGAGGTCAAGAGACCCCTTTGAAAATGGCCATGCCCTCGCCAAAATTTAGCATAAGTTTGGAGCGTTATTTATCCTCCTTCGTGACAGGCTAGTATGACATGGTTGGTACTGATGGATTCATTAGTTTTTATAGTTTCATATGATACCAGGATCTTCACTCTAGCTTTAAAACTGAAAGACAGTAATGTTGGTCGGGTCTCAGAGGGTTAATACCAAACCATGTTGTATCAAATAAAGGCAGGGTGTCATACTAGCCTACTTTATGGGTGAGAATTACAACTCTGCAATTATTTAAAGATCTTTAATAAAAGACCATAGTATTTGAAAAATAGAAAGTCCACCCAAAGAACACCTGAGTGGGAACCATCCCTTTATTTCTAGCACCCTCTGCTGTAACCCTCCAACATCACAGCTCCAGTCACACTGAGCATGAGTCAGAACTCCACGAGGTCATAGACGGAGTCTCAGCCTTCATTTAATATCCTTGTGACAAACCAGGAAACAGGTTGTTATTCTGCCTCACTGAGACGACACACACACACACTGAGAGACGGACGATAAGATTCACCTTCAGACCAAAACCACCACTTCCACTGAGAGAGGACATCTACAGGAGGGAATACTGGGAATACTGGAATACTACCACTTCAACCAGCTGCTGAATCCACAAACTGAACCAGAGTTTTACAAGAACAAAGACTCAAAGTGAAAGTAGCTTTCAGGGAACAGGGAGTGGCTGAGCCGTCTGCCTGCTGTGTTTTCAGCTTCACTCAGAGACTAAATGGCTTCCAGATTAGAGGACGATCTCTGCTGTTCTGTCTGCCACGACATCTTTAAAGATCCTGTCATGCTGTCATGTAGCCACAGCTTCTGTAAAGTCTGTCTGCAGAGCTGGTGGACAGAGAAACACGTCCAAGAGTGTCCACTTTGTAAGAGAAGACATTCAAAGGGCCTACCTCCTAACTTGGATTTAAAGAAAGTGTGTGAGAGTTTCTTACAGGAGAGAGATCAGAGATCTTCAGAGGCTCTCTGCAGTCTGCACTCTGAGAAACTCAAACTCTTCTGTCTGGACCATCAGCAGCCGGTGTGTCACATCTGCAGAGATTCAGAAAAACACACCGACCACAGATTCAGACCCATCGATGAAGCTGCACGACAACACAAGAAGAAACTTCAGGAAACTCTGGAGCCCTTAAAGGAGAAGTTAAAGGTTTTTGAAGAAGTTAAAGTGAAGTTTGATGAAACAGCAGAACACATGAAGGTCCAGGCCCGACACACAGAGAGGCAGATTAAGGAGCAGTTTAAGAAGCTTCACCAGTTTCTAGAAGAGGAAGAGGAGGACAGGATGGCTGCACTGAGGGAGGAAGAGGAGCAGAAGAGTCAGATGATGAAGGAGAAGATGGAGGCTGTGAGCAGAGAGATAGCAGCTCTTTCAGACACAGTCAGAGCCACAGAGGACGAGCTGAGAGCTGAAGACGTCTCATTCCTGCTCAACTACAAGGCTGCAGTGGAAAGAGTCCAGCAGCGCCCCCTGCTGGAGGATCCACAGCTGCTCTCAGGAGCTCTGATAGACCAGGCAAAACACCTGGGCAACCTGACCTTCAACATCTGGAACAAGATGAAGGACATGGTCTCCTACACTCCTGTGATTCTGGACCCAAACACTGCTGATACAAGACTCATCCTGTCTGAAGATCTGACCAGTGTGAGACGAGGAGAGGAACAGCAGCTTCCTGATAATCCAGAGAGGTTGGATGATTACTCCTCTGTCCTGGGCTCTGAGGGCTTTAACTCAGGGACTCACAGCTGGGACGTCCAGGTTGGAGACAGTACATACTGGGGACTGGGTGTGTTAGCAGAGTCTGTCCAGAGGAAGGGAGTCATACAGTCTGGATTATGGAGAATACGGTTCGATGATGGTAAATACGATGCATTCTCCCCACCACGTACATTCACTGATCTCGTAGTTCAGAAGAAGCTCCAGAGGATCAGAGTGAATCTGGACTGGAACAAAGGAAAGCTGTCGTTCTCTGATCCTGATACTAACACACACATACTCACCTACACACACACTTTCACTGAGACGATGTTTCCATACATTTGCACTGTGGATGAACTGAAGGTTTTACCAGTGAAGGTCTCTGTGACTGTAGGACAACAGAAATAGATGATGATGATGGTGATGATGATGATGATGATGATGATGATGATGATGATGGTGATGATGATGATGATGATGATGATGATGACCGACACCACTGCCTTTAACAGGAAACAGCGGCGTATGTTGCACCCTTAAAGACATATGACTCCGTCTTCCTTTTGGCAACTTTTATTCTTCCCAGTTCTGTTGAAGTTATCTTTTACACGAAGCAATCAGAACCGCTCGCACACATATGTAAAACATCAAGCACGTTCCCTAATCGCTACTGCGCTGACTGATGACCTCATCACAGCCTGAACTTTGACCTTTTCAATAATAACATTGCGCTGACTGATGACATCACATCACTCTGAACTTTGACCTCGTGATAATAACATAAATCAGATAATAGTGTAGTGTAGTGTATATTTCTTCTTAGATAACTTAAATCTATTCTAGGTCAATAAAATGTAAATTATAAAATATTTCTAGGTTGCAACACGTACAGAGCTTCAGAGAGCAAGATTATTGATTATATCTTTAATGTGAAGTTTCTGTGTATTTGAACAGCAGGTTCAAACATTGATTTGTTTATTCATGTAAAGTGTTAAAGAGATTTTATTTCACATCATCTGTTCACTGTAATTCTTTATTAGAAATGAGATTAAAGCTTCAACTGGAAAATTAAAGTGACTCATGAAGCAGAAACTGGTGGTGCTTTTGTTTTTGATCTGAGGTTGTAACTTTAAAATGTAATATATACTGTATATATATATACATATATATATATATATAAATATATATATATGCAGTATATATATATATATATATATATATAGGGGCTGAAGAGTTTCTGTGCTAGTCCCCAGTAAAACTGGACACTGGAGTGTTATTTAACCTCCTTTGTGACAAGCTAGTATGACATGGTTGGTACCAATGGATTCATTAGGTTTTTTAGTTTCATATGATACTAGTATCTTCACTCTAGCTTTAAAATTCAGCCTGCAACAACCTCTGAAAGACAGAATAGCGGCTGGGCACGCCAGAGTTTTAAGGGGTTAACAGATAAACTATTAATTAAGCTGTTTAAGTCCAAATACAATGCACACAAAGGACCAAATATACTGCAAAGGTAATGTAATACGTTGTGTTCCTAATTACATTTTAAACAGAGTAATAACTTCTTCTTCTTCTTTGTGACTGATTAATAAAGTGGAGCATTTCCTGCTCCTTATTAGTTGTTGGATGCTGAGTGTAGCTGCAGAGCTCCTTCTCATCTGTTTAACAACTGAACTTTTGATTTATGAGCACACAGAGAGCTGAGGTAAGCTGCTTCAGTCCAGCTCAGTTCATGATAGAAACGCCACGTCTGCACTGAAATAAATAAACTCTCAGGTTTCGTCAACCATGGCTCCTGTCCTCTATCTGTCCACTGGAGCGTGATCGTTTGATACCATGTGGCCATATTGGCGTGTGTGCATGCATGCATCTCTATATGTGTGTCTAATCCGGTCCAGATGATCAGGGGGAAGATGAGGAGAAAGAAAGTAGAGAGGAAGGTATGAAGGTATGAAGTGATGGAGGAGTGACGCAGTTTAACGGCGGCTGGCCGGCGTTAGCTCGTTATAGCGAGGTTTCCATGCAGCCGGCCCGCACATCTGCAGCCAATTACACAGAGACACGACAACACAAAGCACTGTGGGGAATCTCTGCTGCGAGGAAAAGACCACGACAAGACTTTCCACACACAGACGGTAGAAATACCGAACATCTGGGTGAGTCTAGTTAAAATGTCCACACAGATGGGATACCGGACAGCTGTTTGAATCTGTAGAATTCAAATTCATTCATCCAGACGAGCTTCAACATTCACTTCAACTCATTTAAGAAGGCTGTGGGCTACAACCACCACCTGCCAGTGGGCGACCTCCGGGTCAGTGCCCCTCGGCATCAGAGACCAACGCACGGGGTACCCCTCTAGCGTTACTTTTGGTCGCCTTGTCCTTTCAAAATAAACTTCCGTTTTCACAGGAAGTTAGGTTTAGGCAACACAACCACTTAGTTAGGGATAGGAAACGGTGGTGGTTGACATTAACTTCACTGAGGAACAACTCACAGGGCTGACTATATCGACGAGTCACGTGACAAAATAAATCAACTTTACTTTTAGCTTCACACTGGACACGAACAGAGGTCTTCTGGTTGACAATCTTGTGTTTGTTTACACGGTATGCTTTATGGCGGGGCTACCTTGTGATTGACAGGTCGCTACCACGGCGTTGTCCGGTCTTGGAGTTGTCCGTGTTTTTGTCTTAGAACTTTAACCCTTTCACAGTGTGTTTTCACTTCATCAAAGTTAATTATAACATTTTCAGAGTTTGGTTGTAATTAGCTCACTTCATTGTTAACATTTCACCTGAAAATTCAGCATTCAGTTGTACTGGGTTCAACCCTCTCGTGTCACTTCTGGTTGCAAAAAAAACAAGATGGCGACGGGAAACAAACAAGATGGTGACGGCCAAAAACCAACATGGCGACAGCCTTGTTAAATCCAGACTTTTGAGGGTGGAGATAGAAGGATTAGAAGCTCCTCTGAGGGCTCATTAATCTTTACGAAGCTCTTTTAAAACCCGGCCGATCGTACCTAAAACCCGCCGCAGATGAGACGATAACAAAAGCTGTTTGCTTGATCTTTCCTTCTGTACATGTGGAAACCTGCAGGGAGGAAAAGTACTTCTTTGCAGGAGGTTCATTAGCTCTTCACTGGAGGTGCACTGATACCTTTTCTGTTTCCTCCAGAAGTAGCTCACCCAGCAAATCAGTGCATCTGCACTCCCCAAAGAGGTTTAGTTAGTTAGATTAGTTTTGGAGGTTTTCGCTGCAGCAGCTCGGCCACAGAGGATGGATTTATCAGAGAAACGAGCTTCTGCACATGATATATTTCCATCAACTTGCAGATTTCTTATGAACGTCGCTCAGAGTCCAAAAAAGACTCGTCCAAACCGAGTATATGTCTTGACCCTGTACGGTCAGTAGGGCTGGGACAATTCACCTATCTACCGATTCGATACCGTCACGATACTTGGGTGCCGATTCGATATGTATTGTGATTTTTAAGTATTGCGATTCGATATTATGATTTATTGTGATTTTTGTTTTTTTTTGTCTTTTTTAACACTAGACCATGGGGGAAAAGATGATACATACACTTCTAGGGACTTTTACTTTGGAAAATATCTAAATTAATCCAGTAAAAATGTTTGATTTTCAGCATGTATGTAGTCAGAGATGTCCTGAAGTCAAATATATCAGTCATTGTCAGGAATTATTTATTACATTTTTTCCAGCAACCCAAAAATCAAAGAATAAAGACATTTCCCTCACAAATTATTGGTATTTTCTTTTTAATTTATAAGGGACATGTAATGTTTTATACTTCTGGTGAATATAATCAAATCAATCTTATGTCCATATATGTATTTTTTATATACAGTTCCCTTTGTTAACACCTTATTTTGAAAAGCGGACGTAGTCCCACGTGTATACTTCCTCTAACTTCTCCAAGGTGGTCTCTAGCTCTCCCGTCAGCTCCGTTCTCTTTATACATCCATGGTCAGCTCCATCGGGGCCGTTTGAATGCATTTAACATAAATGTCAGTATATGGGTGCTCTATAGTTGTAGCGTCGGCCCATTTGACCACGGAGATGAGAGTGACGGCCGGCTTGACCGCACGTTACCTCAATACGATAACGTTTCCTGTCCATGACAGAGTTAGCATGCAGCTTTAGCCATGATGTTTAGCTCTGCTTTTCCTGCAATGTGTGAAACCCAAAGTGTTTCCATACTTTACTGTATGTATAGTGTTTACCACGCTGGATTTAAAATGTGAGGCTGCCGGTCGTATCCACGCAGACCCTCCACCGTTTTCTACTTTCTCGCTGCGGTTTGATTTGGTTGACGGATACGGAACGGATAAGACGTCACGTTACTCAGACTACAACAATAAAAGCGGTAACTTCCTTCTGCCTCCACATTGACTCAAATGAAGCAAATATATCAATTCTGGCATTAAAAAATCTATTTCAAAATCGCAAAAAAAAAAAAAAAAAAAAGAATTGTGATACATAGGTGAATCGATTTTTTTTCCCACCCCTAACATCTGCATAAAGGACTGTTCCCGCCTTTTCATGTTGAAAGAGCAACGGCCAACGAGGAAACTCCAACACTCGGCCGACCAATCGTGTGACTTCATCACTCAGTGTCAGACTCTTGTGTTTGCAGGGCTGGCACTCTGCGGTCCGGCTAAAGAGTCTAACATTTAAAAGTCTGGAGAACATTCACAAAATCCATCGGGACCACTCAGCACAACTCTCTGAAAACTGTCTAAACACGTATTTAATCTGTTGATTCAAACTGAACCGTCGGGGTTATGTCTCACCTGTTTCCTGTTTTAGAAGCTGGTTTTGCTGCAGCCAGTGTTGTGATTCTCTAATAATCAGGTGGAGGAAAAGTTGTTTAGTGTTTGTATTCCGGGTTTGATTTTTCTGAACAAAAGCAGCATGTGATGCAACAGTTGTCAGACTTTTCCGTTATAACATGCAAACGCAGCGTCTGTCCTTCTGATCAATAACTGTATCTGTCCAGCAGAGCCCATTGGTCGGGCATTACTGGAGGGGGTTTGAGGTGATGATAATGTGCCATTCATGATGCTAATTTTATTTTTAACTCAGAGTTTTTATTTAACACTGCTGTGAGTCTGATTCTGTCCTGATGGAGCTGGAAACACTTTGAGTTTTTAACCAGTTTTCTGAGGCTGAAATGAAGCCAAAGATTCTCCATGTGTTGATGAAACGTCAGAAGATGTCAGCTGTGGTTGAACTTCCTGCAGAATGAATGCTGTCAAATTAAAAGTTTTCTGTCTGCATTCACCAGCGTTCTCCTGTTATTCATTTATTCTGAATGTTTTAGTCTGAATGTACCTACACAGGTGTTCTCACAGGTCACGTCCTGGTTTTAAAGGCTGATTCTGACACTTTCTAGACTAAATATCTTTCAATTTGAACTTGTAAGAAACATTTCACTACAATAAAATAGTATGTAGTAAGTACTATCCACCTCAATTACACATGTCAGAGTGAATAAAGCTTTTTAGATCAGATTGTCAGGGGATAAAATTAACTGAAAGCTAAATGAATGAATACATAAATTGAAATTTTGTTTTTCTTAATTCTTGTGATGCGTTCACTTCAGACTGACTCCAGGTGGATTTTAGAGTCTTTGCAAACATGCTGGATAGATGTGAATGAAAAATTCACACTCAATTCCCCAATTTTTCATTTTTATTCAGGAAAGAGTTTTAAAATTTGAAATTTTGTGACTATTTGACGAACAGCTGTGCGACTGGGCTGGCCAATCACACGTCGCATTAAATGGAAGACCACTGATTGACGAATGTGATTTCTAGATCTGGACTTGTACTGATACCCAGCCCTACCGGCCCAATTAAACTAAAACAAAACGCTCAATCTGACAACACCTTTTGCTCATGAATTTACACAATTCACCAAAAGCAACTGAACTGGGGTGTTTTTTTCTCTTTTCTCTCAAGTTCATACAGTCAAAAGGCAGAGCTCAAGTCATAAGACAGAATATATAAATATGATAAAAAGAAAAACAAATTCACCATTGTTATTTGTATTTCTAAATGGAGTTTGGTGGCCTCCTGTGATTCCCAGCATCACTCCAAACACCTTCCACCTGAGCAGATGGAGTCTAATCAGCCACATGGAGAACACCTGTGTTCAGAGCTTTTAAGGCTCACTCACTGGTGTGTTTCTCTCTGTGGACGAACTACGCTCAAGTCACTCAAAGACAGTCACAGACGTGATGTTTATGTTACTGAAACTCAAGTTTAGCAGATTTTATGTTGTCTAAATCCTCCACTAAGATGACATTTTCCACCCTCATGAGGAGATTTATGTGTTTTTACTTCACCACCCTCAGGACTCAACGTCAACATTGAGTCTCAGGCAGATCAAACTGACTTTCCTCTTTTCTAAGCTGGCATTGTCTCTCTATGGAGGATGAAATCTGCCAAAAATAAATGACTCGATAAATAAATATGTCATCGAATGTAGTAAAAATAATATTAAAATTAATTTACTTCCTATTTATCTTTGTATTAATTCCCTTATTTATTCACTCTTCTGTTTAATTTTCTCTTTTATTTATTTATTTTCATAATTCTTTAAATGTATTAATTTTAGCACTTTAGTTTTTATTTATTTATTTATTTATTTCTGCACGATTTTCACTTTGCATTTAACCCCTTATTTATTTCCCCAAACTTATTTATTTCTGTATTCTTTTCTTTATACGTTTCTTTATCCATTTCCTTTTTCATTTCTTTGTGCATTTCTGCCTCATCAATTAAAAATCACTAAAAGAGATTTTTTTAATTTCATGAGAAATTGACTACAAATCTAATGAAGCACCACATAGCACACAGCTTGTATGTGTCTCGTCTTTATTCCAGTATTAACAGACATAGTGAACACATGGAGTTCATTTCTGGGCGGAGCGGCATCACACATCAGTACAAACTGCTTCATATCAAACAATAATGCCACAATCCTTTTAATAATTCACACATATTTACAAAAAGAGTGGACTTTATACAACAAAAGTGCATCTGATATAAATTCAGAAATAATATACAATGTGTTCATAAGATGCATTTACAATTTCCATTAGTATAAAAAAGGAAAATAAAATAAAATCAGCCCTCTTAGGTAGTCTTGTGTTGTCTCATATCTTATTAATCTGCCCTCTGTGTTAAACACTGCTGTTGGTGTGACACAGTGTGTTCATCTCTGCACTGTGAATAAAATAAATTCTTATTTTGCATCACGTCTCCCGTCGGTTTAACTCACCAGCTTCATTGTTGAGATTACATCATCATGAGGCATCAGGTGACACACGCGGTCACACAGGTTTCTCAGGTTTTACAACATTTTTCCGAACCACGTATGCAGCAGTTGAAAAGATCCCTGTCACTGGAAACTAGACAACTCTGTTCACTTTGTGTGTTCCTCCATCTAGCGACGCCGCCGTTACCGTTGTGGCAGCCAAATGCGTCCAGGTTGCTCGTAGTAACTAATGTAAATGTTGGCGTAGATAATAAACACAAAGGAGTATGTATTTAAAATTGATTTAAGTGAGATTGAAGACATTTTTTCGAGGACACAGCTGCCGTCACTGCGAGCAACCACGATGCATTCAGCCTCGAGTCACAAGTTAACACGGTTAGCAGACGCATGTTCTGTTTGTGATGGCGACCGATTAATGATGATTACTTTGTGGTCATTAGGTTATGGTGACCCAGCCCAGTCGCACAGCAGTTCGTGAAATAGTCATACAATTTAAAGTATTGATTCAAAGACACCATTTTTTTTGTTATGGTCATCACAAAATCTATTTAATCCATGTAATTGTGAACCAGGAAGTAAAGAGATCCCTGCACGCCACGTAAGGAGGAGGTCGGGGTGGGTCAAAAAACACCAGATTTTCACCAGGAGACCGCTGTTTGTGTCCCGTGTGAAACCAGAGGTCAAAGTCGATCTATTTTTCAAATAACTTCCGTACTGAAGTTACAGCACTTCTGGAGTTATTTTGACCCAAACTATGATCTTTTCCTAAACCTAACTAAGTCGTTTTGTTGCCTAAACCTTACCAAGTCGATCTATTCCGAAACCTAACTAAGTCATTTTATTTTGAAAAGACTGGAGCGGAAATTGACACGTGCGTCACGTGTTGCTGGACACTCGTAGGAAAACGCTGAGTGTCACGAAAAAAATACGTAAAATAGTGTGTCTATGTACAAGAATCAAAAAGCTTAAATCCCGTGACTATTTCACAAACTGCCGTGAGACTGTGTTGTGTAGGGAGACGCCACCGCAGAAATGGATTCCTGTATGTCTTTGGCTTGTTCAACTTTGACCCGCTCGACTTAAATCACTTGTGCACACAGTATTTTCAATGCAGCACAAGTTCACAACAGCCATTTTAGGCACATTCACCTTCGTTTATTAGAATAAAATAACACCCGAGTTAGCTTTAAGCTCATTTGTATCAGCGGTCCCTTCAGAGGATGTACATCGAGATTTGTTCTTGGTTACGTGGTGCTACGCTTTAGGTCCAAACTTCTTTTTAAAAACAATATGTTTGGTTAGTTCCATTTTTTGGGGACTGAAATATGAGTAAAATCACACAGTAACTGAAGCTCTAGTGTCTTCCTCTCTACCTTCTTATAACACAAAATAAGTATTTTAAACTGGGGATTGATTTGAAACTTGTGATATGAAAACCGCCGACTGTACACCTGTTTCAGCTGCTTCATTCATCCACCTATTTCTTTAACGCATTAACGCAATCGTTTTTTCCTAGGTTGTAGCGGACTCATTCTTAAAGCTAGAGTGAAGATACTGGTATCATATGAAATAAGAAAACCTAAGGAATCCATCAGTACCAACAATGTTATACTAGCTTGTCATGAAGGAGGTTGAATAATACTACGAAGTCGTGCTGAATTTTGGCGAGGAAAACTGTCATAGTCATTTTCAAAAGGGTCCCTTGACCTCTGACCTCCAGATATGTGAATGAAAATGGGTTCTATGGGTACCCACGAGTCTCCCCTTTACAGACATGCCCACTTTATGATAATCACATGCAGTTTGGGGCAAGTCATAGTCAAGTCAGCACACTCACAGTACCTGTGAGGGTTTCTGAACAACATATGTCATTGTTTTGTGTTGTTAACTTTAAGGTACATTTTGAACTGATAAAAAATGTGTGATTAATTTGCGATTAATCATGATTAAATATCTGAATTGATTGACAGCCCTAGTTGCGACACGTCGTTGTGATTAAAGCACTTTAAATAAACTTGACTTGTTCTCTTGTGGTTGGTGCTGGTGAGCAGTTTGCTGGTTCGTAGATGAGCTGTGGATGGGTTTTGTTCATCAGCTGACAGGATGCGTAGAGCCACACGACGACCCTTTTGATTAACTGGAACATGTTCATATGTTCGGGGCGTGGCTGATTGGCTGATTGGCTGATTGGCTGATTGGGGCATGGGGGTCCCTGAGTTACAGGTGGAGGCTTGTGATGCATTCAAGTGTTCCTCATCAACTCATAAAGTCAGAAAGTTCTGTTTTCACCACCAAGAAGTTACACGTTGGACCACAGTTCAACTCATATCATAAATTTTGTGACTTTACAAGTTGACGAGGACCAAACGAACGCAGCGTCGTCGTCGCCCACACATTATAGCTCCTCTGCTGCCTTCCCATTGGCTACAGGCTGCTCCTTCTCTTCCTGTCTCCTCCGTCTGTTGAAGAAGCCGAGCTGAGCAGAAAGCAGACACATTAATGGTTTGAAATGCACTTCAACTGACAGCATGATTGACAACATTTCACTTCACACACGATAACTGTTGGTAACGGTTTTAAATTTCCATTATTTGCCACAAGGCAGTCCAAAAGTGACGCCAATGCTGAAGTGCCTTAAACCTGCATTCTCTCAAGTAGCCAGAAGGGGGCGACTCCTCTGGTGGCAAAAAGAAGTCTGATTGTATAGAAGTCTATGAGAAAATGAGCCTACTGCTCACTTGATTTATTACCTCAGTAAACATTGTAAACATGAGTTTATGGACTCAATCACTAGTTTCAAGTCTTCTTCAATACAACATGATGTTCATTTAGTAAATTATGGTCCCATTTAGAGTCAAACAGACCATAAAGCAGGGGATGCCTTGTGATTGACAGGTCGCTACCACGGCAATGTCCAGTCTGGGAGTTGTCCTTTATTTTGTCTCAGAACTTTAACCCTTTCACAGTGTGTTTTCACTTCAGCAAAGTTAATTATAACATTTTGGTCACCTAAAAACGTCTTATTCAGCGTTTGGTTGTAATTAGCTCCACCCTCTCGTGTCACTTCTGGTTGCAAAAAAACAAGATGGTGACAGCCAAAAAAACAAGATGGTGAAGGCCAAAAAAAAAAGATGGTGACGGCCAAAAACCAAGATGGCGACGGCCAAAAACCAAGATGGTGACGGCCCAAAACCAAGATGGCAATGACCAAAAATCAAGATGGTTATGGCCAAAAAAAACAATATGGCAATGACCAAAAACCAAGACAGCGACGGCTAAATAAGAAATAAATAAGCTTCTGTGAAAAACGTCCGGGGATACTACAGAAGAATCTTACCTGTGACTGGACTGCAGTAGTGGAAGAAGTAACTTAAGTAAAAGTAGTAACACCACAGTGTAAAAAATATTCTGTTACATGAGTCAGAAAGTCCTGCATTCAAAACTTTACTTCAGTAAAAGTATAAAAGTATTTTCATCAAAATGTATGTAAAGTACCAGAAGTAAAAGTATTCATTCTGCAGAATGATCTATATTATATTATTGTATTATAATTATTGATGCATTAATGCGTCCATCACTTTAATGTTGCAGCTGGTAAAGGTGGAGCTATTTCTAATGACTTTATATACTGATGGTAGTTTAATCTATAATAACACATCATCATTTATTTTACTTTGTATTAATAATCTGAATCTGTAAAGTAACTAAAGTTGTCAGATAAATGTAGTGCAGTAAAAAGTCTAATATTTCCCTCTGAGATGTAGAAGAGTAGAAGTATAAAATAGCATAAAATGGAAATACTGCCCACCTTCCATAGTGCCAGGACCAGTAAGGCCAGTAGCAGCAGGCCTCCCAGTGAGCTCCCCAGTATAATCCAGACCGGAACGATGTAATCTTCCTCCTTCCTCAGCTCCAGGATTATCTGAACACATTCACATCATCCACCGACTGAATTTAATTTATTCTCTTCTGACCTTCTGAGCTTTCAACATGCTGGAATAAATTATCTGAAATAAACTCAATAAACCGCAGAAGGTCAAACCCAACATCAACCAAACAGACACACACACACACCTCATTTCTATAAATACTTTATGATCTGAATTTATATTAGACATCACATCATGTAGATTCAGTGGAAGTTACATTTTTAAGGGTCTTTTCTCATGATGCAGCTGATTGTTGTTTGTGTTAGAAGTCACACATGTAGTTTGTTTAACACTTTATCTTTATATTTGTTACATACGGACAAAATAACAAAAACACTACAACAACATGAGGGCAGGATTAAATTGATTTATACAGTTTAACTTTAAAAAGACTTAAAACCAAAAAAATTAAATGTGATTATGTACCTAAGAAAGGTTAGGTTTTGTACACAATACAAGTGTCTTAACCAGGGCTGTCGATTAAAATATTTAATCACGATTAATCGCATCATTGTCCATAGTTAATTGTGATTAATCGCAAATTAATCACACATTTTATCTGTTCAAAATGTACCTTAAAGGGAGATTTGTCAAGTATTTAATACTCTTATCAACATGGGAGTGGACAAATATGCTGCTTTATGCAAATGTATGTATATATTTATTATTGGAAATCAATTAACAACAACACAATCGTAAAGTGGGCATGTCTGTAAAGGGGAGACTCGTGGGTACCCATAGAACCCATTTTCATTCACATATCTTGAGGTCAGAGGTCAAGGGAACCCTTTGAAAATCACCACGAGAGTTTTTTCTCGCCAAAATTTAGCGCAAGTTTAGAGCGTTATTTAGCCTCCTTCATGACAACCTAGTATGACATTGTGTTAATGCGTTAAAGAAATTAGTGGCGTTAAAACGAATTTGCATTAATGCTTTATTATCGCGTTAACTTTGACAGACATACTCTTAACATTATATTATAGTTTAATTTATCCATATTTAACATACTGTAATACTGTATGGGCAAGTACTTTTCCAACTTATCTGAACAAAATAATGCTGCTACAGAAACAGTTTATTAGATTAGCAACTTTTTTGAATGAAGTTCGACCAAGTGCAGCACTTTTTAGATTTTTTTAGATTACAGTTGTTGACTATATTTGACATCAACATTCTCCAAACCTGTACGTTTGTCGAGATATAAGGATGCAGATCTACCTCGTTGTTTTAGATATTATTTTGTTAACAGTTTTCTATCACATTTTGTGGAGTTATCTTATGGAATGAAAATGTCAATTTAACGTTTTCCTCTGTGTCATTGTCTGTGTATAAAAAGGGACTTAGAAATGCTCTGCTGACAAAAACATTTGATTTAGAAAAAAAATGATCACTCTTAGAAACTCTTACTGTAAATATTTCAATTAATCCTGCTTCTCTGCCTGTTTTTTTGTTTGTTTGAACTATACACCTACACTTATTTTATATGTGCAATTTTTTAACACTAATATCTTAAATGTACTGGTGATTTTGGTCATGATAGTATTTATTGTATGTCCTTTGGCTGGGGTTTTTATTTAAGCCATTACAGGTTTCTAACACATCCTCACACATGTTTTACATTCCTTCCATGTGAATTGTATTTTACTGTCTTTTGATAAGTGTGAAACAAATAAAAAAAAGATGGAGATGATAAAGTGCTTCACTTAAAAAAGAAAGAACATTAGGGATAAACTGTACCTAACAGGAAAAAGTGATATGAAGAAATGATAATTAAAAAACAGAACTTGTGGATGACATTACATTCTCAGATGTTTCTCTTTTTTTGACCACCCATTTTTACTTATCCACCCCCAATGAGTGAGTAAAAGAAACCTTGTTGAATATCGGTAGCTGTTATTGTTGTAATAAAACTGTCTGACAGCAGATGGCAGCAAAACTCCACATCTACAGTTTATATGTGTAGTTATAACACTGTGTTTGGTGGAAAGGTAGTTAGTTCATAACTCAGTAAATAACTAAATAAGAAAGAAACTCACTGAGTCAAAATGTCACTTAAATAACAGCTGGTTTGTTTGTTAATATCTCTGTAATTACAATAGTTGTAGTTTGACTTATGCAGCTCTCTCAATGGACTTTCTAATCTGTGTTAGTACATTGAAAGAAAATTCCATGATGATTTTTGTTGTTTGTTTTTTCCATAGTTATTTGTTGATTTATTGGATTGTTGTCTACTGATTGGTTAGTTTTTCTGCCTAATTTATGTGCTTTTGTTGTCTTTTTCTTTTCGCTATTTAGCTTAATTTTCTTTTCTTTTGTTTGTCTCCTTACGTTGAGGGGAGGTTCTGTAGCTTCTTGACCTCTCCTGTCACTTTTCTTATTTTTATCTGGATTTGTATGTACTTTGCTAAATAAGCCTGGTTCTGATTCTGATAGTATTTCTGTTTTATTTTTATGTATGTGTTCCTCTAAATTTCCGTTTGGTGTATTTCTGGTGCAGCCCTGACCTTCCTTTTGATTAGGGACATCTGAACAGGAGTATATACTTCCCGTTAAGTAACAATTAGGCCTGAATAAAACCAACTTGTACGAGGGAAAGTGGATTAATAAAAACCTGTTTTGCTTTCACCTATAGGAGTGCTGTCGGTGTGAGCCGTGTGCATACGACCAGAAACACTTAACTTCTTCAGGTTTACACTCTGCTACAAGTGTTGGACGCTGCACGGCTGATGCAGCCGCACTCACTGCCTCTCTCTGCTGCTTTTCTTCAGCTGTATACTCAAATAAATACGGCTGAATATCTGAGTCAGCCAAAACACTGTCAAATGTATCCTCGTATATAACATCCTCCGCACACTTATTTTGGGATGAAATTCTCACTGACACGTCACATGACGGCGCTGCATGCAGGAAGATCAGCAGGTTTTGGCAGTAGGAGAACTCAGCTTTCTGGGTCAATATAGACCTTTTCATTGTCATTCTGTTGCTAGGGCAACAGGTTTGGTCCAAGTTTACTTCCTGTCAGCTACTGCATTAACAAACATTGCATAGGAACATACAAAGGGGCTCATTATTTCTTCCATTGACCACATTTACCATCAACACTGATTACACATCCACATTAAAAGTGATGCAACAGCTGATCTCCAGTCTGATCTGTGATTTAGTGTTTGAACAAAAGAAGAAGTACACAAATCACAGCCCTCAACTAGTTCATTCATTAGTGTATTCATCGAGTGGTTGGTTCATTACCTGTCTGACAGGTCGGTCCTCCTGGAGGAACATGGGACTGGACGCTTCCAGCTGGATGGAGGCAGCAGTCAGTAACTCCAAGGACCTGAAGCTCACCTGAAACAGGAAGTCAGTCGTCCGATGGGAACGTAAAAGACTACAGATGTAAAGTATCGAGGATCTATGTGAGGACAATACATCAAACATTTGTGGTTTCTTAGAGAAGTAAGCAAACATTGGCTTTTTTCTCAGGGTTCCACGTTGGTTTCAATGTACGTTCTATATTTACAGTTTAATTTCGGAGAAACTGGAAACGTAGAGGTTCCTTAAGAGACTCACAGCGAGCAGAGCGGGAAGCTGAAGTTGTCCTCCGAGCGTCACCTTCAGCTCTCTGGAGGCCGGCAAATTCAGTCGGCATCGGACCGCCACGCTCACACTGTTACTGTGGTTCTACACAGACAGACAGAAGAAGAAGAAGAAGAGGAGAGGAAGAAGAAGAAGAAGAAGAAGAAGAAGAAGAAGAGGACAGCTGTCTCTCTGTCTCAGTGGCTAAAGGTCATCATGAAACGTCATGGGTCTTACCAGCTGCGACAGGTGAGACAGGTCCTCAGCTGTCACCTGATTGGTTGTTCTGGGCTGAGGCAGCACGCAGTGAGAGCCAGCTTCCTGCAGGGAGGAAGAAGAGGAGGTGGAGGAGGAGGAGGAGGTGTGACTGTATTATACTGTATATTTCTCTTTATAGAGTCTGTGTAAATGGATCCATGTAGCTCCTCCTGTCTTATTAAGATGTATGTAACTGTTCCCCCGTGGTATACCTGCTCGATGCTGTAGTCTGTGATGTTCAGCAGCTGGTTCCCCTTCCTGGTCCCAGACCAGATTTCAGCCCTGAACAGGACGTCCTGCACTGAGAAGATGCCCAGGTTCTGGATCTACACGCAAAGTAAAAGATGGCAATAAAAACATAAATAGAAATCTCTTATTGTAAACCCTTAAAGTGACGTCTAACACATCCCTGCAGTTATTTAGTTATGATTTATATCATTTTTGTTTTCTAATTGTTAGAGACAAAAAAGGTTACATTGTTTGTAGGCAAGTCATTACAGGGGTTGAATTATTTCATTATAGTTTATTTTGTTTCTTTTAATTGCATAGATTGTATGGGTAGAGTCGTAGGAAAGGCGTTTCCCTTTTAGACTGGACCACATGTTCAGGTGTATATTCAGGTCTCCTGTTGTGTGTGGCAAACGGCAGAGCGAACAGTTTTTTGTTTGTTTTAAAAGATTAAACGCTGATAGGTGTGGTTTGATAGATGATTTTTCGTTGAACAGAAACATGTCATGGATTGCATCTGTTTTATTTCAATAAATCTTTTGTTTATGGACTTTCGAATGACGGAGTTATTGGAATTATTTGGATCACATGAGTCAGAAAAACCCTCCACAGCCACAGAAATAGTCACAAAATAATTGATTTTATGTACATAGTATCTGTAATACAAAAAAAATCCTAAATGTCCTCTTAAACTGAGATAAGATCAGACATTTCTGTAATGAGGCCGCAGGATCCTGAAAACTTAGTAATGATTCATAATAATAATTTTACACTTCTCCTAGTGTCACATGTCAAAATGTCTTCCGTGGAAAAAGGTCTCGCGGACAGACATCAAATAATCAAATATACCAAAAAACTAGAAAAGTCACATCAGACATGAAAAGTGACATTTCTAGACCAACATGTTCAGTGAACTCACATAATAAGTGAGGTTGAAGGTGGGAGGGCTGCTGTCTGGTTGGTCCCAGGAGGAGGAAGAAGAGCTGTCTGCTCTGATTTCAAAACGAGGAGGGTTAGGGTCTCTGACAGGAGAAGAGAGGAAGAGTTTGTTGTAATATAGACTTATTATAAGCATCATTAAAGGGCCATTTCACCCAAAACATACTTGAATCTCAGCTAATTTGAGTCTTTATAAACACACTGTTGTACTTAAACTATATGGAGGAACCTGCAAAAATAAAAAATAAATAAATAAATGACTTGATAAAACAATAAATGTCATTAAATGTAGCAAAGATAATATTAAAAATAAAAATAGTCATTAATTAATTGATCAAATGTGACATAATACAAACGGTACATTTAAATGACAATACATAGATTTAAAAATAAATATAAAATAATGCAAATAAATACATTAAAAATAAATACAAAAATAAATGAATAAATAAAAAATAAATGCAAAAATAAATACATAAATAAATAAAAGGGAAAATTAAACAGAAGAGTAAATGAATAAGGGAATTAAATCAAAGATAAATAAATAAAGAAACAAATTAAAACAAATATCAATTTATGTCACATTTTATCAATTAATTAATGGCTACATTTATTTTTGATATTATTTTTGCTACATTTAATGACATTTATTAATTAATTTATTGATTCATTTATGTATTTATTAATTTATTTTTGATTTTGGCAGGTTCCGTCCTCCATAAAAAAAGACCACACATCAATAAAATCCAAGTTTATAATATTTCCTGATGTTGTTAAATGTTTTTGTAAACACAGCAGTGGAATATGTTTTACTGCAATCAGCAGAGAAAATGTGCTGATGCTTCATCTATATCTCAAACATCAACTGCCTCTAATTTGTAGGCTCAGAAAATACTGAATTTTTCCTTAACACATTTATCTGAACCCTGATGATAAATAATTGTTGCATTTGTTCGATTTTCAGTAGTTATTTCCTAATGTTTACATGTATGTATGTATGTAGATGATCTATTTCTCTGTTGCATCCTGTTACTGGAACAGTTTTACCAGGAAGTGATGTCACTGACCTGGTGAAGAGGAGGTCAGTTTGGTACTTCAGAGGGAGAAAGATGTCGTTGATGTTGTCGTCTGGGTATCCCTCCTCTCCATCACTGATTAACACACACACACAGACTTGTGAAGACATTATATTGACTTATCTCCTGGGACCCTTAGGCCTCACATGAACCTAAATCAGAAACAATAGACCTGGATCTGGACCCTGATCTTGATGGTTTACCTTTTGGGGACCTGGTGTGTGTCCCCACAATGTAGCTATGAAAACAGATGTACAAGTACACACAGAGACACACCTTTGTACTTCTATACTTATAGAGGAACCTGAACCTTAACCCGATCATTTTAACCCTCAAACACCTTTTGAAGACGTGAGAACTAAAGAAAAAGACTCCTCAAAAATGTCTTGCTTCTTGTTTGTTTGCTGCTCACATGAACTCGAACTTGTTCATTTGAAACAAGAAATATATATGATCTGATATTACAACTAAATCGTGTAATAGACCCATTCGTCCACCAGAGGACAGTGTGCCAGTGTCACATTTTGCCTCGCAGAGACGTGAATATTACGCGCCTGTATTAACGTGCAGTACCAGCAGGGGGAAACAAAACCACTTAATTAGGTTAAGGGAAAACGTCATGGTTGGACTTTAAAAAAGTACGTAAACTAAGTAAAACACGTACGGAAAACGATGTAACGTCACTACAAAACACGTGAAAAACGGCACCAGCTAAATAAAACACCGGTCTCGAACAAGGGGGTTAGGATCGAAAAGTAAAAAATGACGTCCTTGCATTTTTTTCCTAACCACTTTTCCGTGACCTTGATGGAAAAGGTCATGAGGTCAAGGAAAGAAATTCATAAGGTCTTAGGAAAAGACACCCGTGGTGCTCAGAGAATCCGACTGCACTTCACTAGGCTCCGTAATTATGATGCGACAGCGGCGGATGTCGTGGGACTGCCGTCATGAAACTACAATATTCCAAAGATGGACTATAAAATAAGCGCTTCTTCTCCTCGTGCATTCTCACATGGTTTATTCATGCAGGATATATAACCAGCTGCTTCAGTGTGACGGAGAGATACCGCAGGTCCTGCTGCTGTTACACTTTACAATCAACATAAAGGATTATTTTGTCTTAAATGTGGACAACCCGTTGAAAGATATTAGGCTACTTCATTATTAAGGTTGGAATTGAAATTAAAAAAGGAATAGCCTATAAGCTACCAGTCACAAAGGTTTATATGATAAATAGTTCATTGAGTTATGGAGAAGGCGTATAACCATATAAGTGTAGACTATAGGGTTCTTCATCCTACTCCTTATAGGCTAATATTTACTGATATTGATTATTTGTTTATTGACATTTTTTTCTTCTCTCAGCATCCTGTTTTTATCACTAATTGATAAAAAAAGAAAGATAAATTGTCTTTAATGAGGACTTTTCTCATTAACTTCCAAACTCCAAACAAACACTGAAATAAATCAAACAATTGTCAGAGTGACATCAGCTGTCTCACCTGCTGGTCGCCATGACTACCCGGACGTGATCCAAGAAGACCGAGCGGCTGAACTCAAACTCCAGACGGAAGGATACCTGGACAGGAAGAGAGCTGGTTGCTTTCAAAATAAAACAACTGACATTTTCCACCTTCTTCGAATGTTATGTTAGATTTTAGTTGGTATGGCCCTGTACTCTACCTCCTAACTGGCTCAGTAGGCTGTTATCATCTATTGGTGAGCCGGAGGAGGAGCATTATTGTTAGGGCAGCGACCTCTAGTAGCCGTAGTAATTATGACGGGAGCAAAAGAGGAAGTCAGGTGACGTCAAACAAATACAGGGCTTTCACCCAGGAGACCAAAAGTCAATGTTGACTCATTTTAACATGTGCAAGTTAACTTATATAACGTGCGTAATTTACTTAACTTAACAAACGTACTCACCCAAACCATGACCCTTTTCTAAACCTAACCAAGTAGTTCACCAATTCCTAACCAATTCACAACGTTAACCACGTGTTCAAAACTGCGAACCATTTCACAACATGCGATTAGGTGCAGTTTGCCCCGTCTGAAGTATTATAATGGTGGTGATAACGACTGATAACGGCCATTTAATGGGCTGATAACATTCAAAATGGGTGCATTTTCTCTGATTAAATAAATACATTCAGTTTCTATATATACTTGTACTTTAAAAGGACAGTAAGACATATCTAAAAATGTTAAAATCCTAAGCGGAAGATGAATATTCAAACCTCTGACCCTCTTCAACCATCAGGTCTCATCAGTTTATACTATTCTGAATGTTTTAACGTCCCGACATGTGAAACGCTTTGTGTGGTTTCGTCCTATGATCATCTCAGACTGTGTTTCCCTCCGGCGGCGTCTCACCTCATCCAGCAGCCACCGCCTCATTAACAGGAAGCCCACAATAATCTGTACCGCAGTCTGGACCCATAAACTGGACTTCATTCAGACAGCCATCTGTAGAGCAGGCCCTCGGGGTACCATCACGTTTACAGGACGGTCATTAGGCTAATGAAGGATGTTAGTGGATCGCAGATTCCTGCTCTGTTTAATCACTATCATTAGTCTGACAGCTGTATGAATAACACCTGTTTTACTGTCTGTCTGCGGTTACAGTTACAACAAACTGACATTTCACTTACATTTTTATTATCTGTGAAGTCTGTTGTTCTGTATGTTTTATGTTTGGTGAAACTATATTATGAAATTGGTCTAATAATCACCTCTCTGGAGAGTACACCAGAAATTAAGTATTGACTTATTGACTGTAAAGTTGGGGGACTCGCAATAGATGAATCAAAACCAGGAGAGTCTGTGCAGCTGGATATATATTATATATAAAATACTCTGACTTTTACTCCCTAATATGGGCATAGAGTATAGAAGCAAATACTAAGTGTATTATTGGTTAGATCAGCAGTCTGTGGTGGTAAACATCAGTAGAGGTGTATAGACGCAGAACCTACCTGAGACAAGGACTTCATGAACGGAGCGCTGATGTTACAGCTCCTCTGATTGGCCAGTCTGTCCTCGGAGGAGCACTCAATCTGAATATCTGATTGATCCTGTGGGGAAGGGGAGGAGCCTGATGAGTCATAGAGAGTCGTTCTCCATCTCATATGATTGTGAATGATACAAAACGCATGAGCGCCAGCTGGAGCTGTTGTTATAACACATTCTCACTCCCAAATACCAACGTTTGGTCAGTGTTTCTACGTTTAGACTATGACGCTCTACGTACCCCTCTAGCGTCAGTTTAGGACGTGTCAGGGACGGCGTGTCAGTTTCCTCTCGTTACATACATAGTGTCTTTTCAAATAAACTTCTAACGTAGGTTTACTTCGTTTTTATGTTCACGTACGCAACAAAACTACTTGGTTAGGTTTAGGCAAAGATTGTGGTTTGGATTAAAATAAGACATAAGAAAGTTACGCAACAAAAGTAAGGTAAAATAAGTCGGCGTTGACTCACGGGACACAAACAGCGGTCTCCTGGGGGAAAGTCTTGTGTTTGTTTGACCCGTCCTACCACACCTCCCACTCACCCTACGCACCCCGTCTCCGTCTTCATCCACACTAATACATTCCAGTTTTAAAACCGCATAACTTTTGCTACATTTATGCTTAGCGTTCACACTACTTCGGCGTTTTCAAGCCCCTAAAACGGAGACGTTTGAAAACGCTGCTGATGCCGTTTTAGTTTTAAAACTCCGTGGTTGCGTTTTAATCTGGACAGACAGAAACGGAGACGTTTGACAACGATGACGCAGATGCCCACGTTCATTCCGGATTGGGTCTTATCAGTCATGACGTGTCCTTCCCTGATTCGTCATCACGTAAACCTTTTCCGGAAGAAACCAAACGACATCAGCTTCGACCACCAGCGGTTAATTTCAATGTTACAAGCGTTGCTGACCTCGTTGTCTCTGCTAGCAGCTGTTGTGCAGTTAAATTTTGCATTTTATAATGCTACTACTGCCTACATGCTCAGGAGAGAAGCTGTTTTAAACACAGTGCTGAGCTGCATTTGAAATTAATCTTCAGGTCCACTTCTATGTGACGTCTACTGCTGACCTGCTATCTACCCCTAAAGATCCCCTGTCCCCTCCTAAAAAAGACTAAAACGGGTCTATTGTGGGTCTAGGAGGGTTAAAGAACTGAATGTAGGTTGAATCACTCGTATATGTTTACAGTCAGACAGAGAACAGGAACAAACGTTTATTCTATGAAAACACCAGATTATTTCTGATCTAATGAAACTGATTTAATGCTCTATACATCACCTTGACTATGAGGCTGGAGAAGAGCAGGTTGGAGGAGGTGGAGATGTGGATGGCGGCTCCGTACGCGTTCTCTCCCTGATTCTCAAGTCGAGCAAACACCACCATCCTCCTCCGCCCGCTCTCCACCACGTGCACCGAAGCCTCTGACGCCCCCCGGTGGCTGCAGAGCGACCACGCGGCCCGGTTCCTCGTGCTGCAGAACTGCCTTCAGGTGAAACACAGAATATGAATTAGCATGGGTTCTCTAATAAATTATAATAATACTTGTGTGTGTGTTCACTCACTGAACATCCATGAGGTCAGTGTGACTGTGGAGGATGAGGTCAGGAACGCACGTATCTTCCTGCTCACAGCCGTTCCAGAAGGGAAGCTACGGCGAGAAACAAGGATTAATTCACTTCTTTTTGATGAGGCACCACTTTAATAAATCAACACATTCTCACTCCCAACACGTCAAATACCAACGCTTGGTTAGAGGCCCTACGCATCAAACTATGACGCTTTAGGTACTCCTTTAGCAACAGCGGTCTGTGAAAGTCTGTTTGTTTGACCCAACCGGGGTCTGAAATTAGCACTCGCCACCCGCCAAATGCGGGTAATTTGTTGGCAGACAGGGAAAAGGGAAAAGAGAACCGGTTCCTAGTTGGTTCCTAGTTTCCTAGATTCCTTAGCATCTCATGCCTCCGTGACTATCGATTCCTCTGTATTGATGCTTTCTGACAGTTACACATGCACAATGACACATTTGCACGCCTTATCATGTTCAGTTTGTTTGGGACCGGAGACACGGCGGTGAGAAAAAAAAAGTGTTCAAAAGCATGGCGCTACTAAACCTGAGCACCCTATTTTACCCTGATAATGCGACACTGTGAACAACAAATATGTGTTGAATTGGTCAGGAGGAGAGTTAGTAACGTTAGCTGTTAGAAGCACAGTCCTGCTTGGTTAAATAAGGGAGCTACTAATGTTAACGGAGGTGCCATTGAGTTACAATTATGAAGCGTTCAAGCTCTGCTCAGTAAAAATGACTATTGGGTGAAGGTAAATTACAATGTTATCATGATGTGTTCAAATGTATGTGTGTTCTTTATGTAAAATATACTGAACATTGAATGACATCAGATCTAAAAATGTTATTCCTTCATTGAGCGCAGAGATTTTAAAGTGGCAGACAAAAGAAAATACTTACCTGTCACAGTGGCAGGAAGTGAAAAAAATCTCAAAATCAAATCACATTGTTAGGACGCTGGTTGAAAAGGTGTTTTAGCAAAGTGGTTGGTTTAAAAATCTAAGGAAAATGAGGCCTGCCTGGTCGGGACATCTACCTCTGGAGCTCAATACAACAGACTGAGAGACAGGTGTGACATCACCTGGATGAACTCTCACCTCGGCCCTCAGGACGCTCGACCAGTCGGGGTCCAACACCGGCCCCTCGTCTGGGCTCTTCAACCCGGTCTCCAGGATAACTGCAATGGGACGCCCGTAGTCAGTCGTCTCCTGTTCAAAGATACGGTGGTGCGTTTAGGGATTCACACTGACTTTTAGGATTTGTGTGTTTTATACTGGTTGTGATCGGGTTGTGATGTTCTGACCTGGATGGAGAAGCCGAGGCGTTGACAGCTCTGACCTCCAACCGGCAGAAACAGACTCCTGGGCTGCTGTCGGTCTGATTCGTCCAGAACAGCTCGAGGAGGAAAACGCCTCTCATCCAACACCAGACTGTACCAAACAGCTGGGAGGAGGAGAAGGAGGAGGATGAGAAGGATGAGGAGGAGGAGGAGGGAGGAGGAGGAGGAGGAGGAGGAGAAATGGGTTTTAAAGGAGGCAAAGTAATCCAGTCTCATCAAAGTCTCATCCAGCTCGTATTGCAGCACAATGATATTGTAAACACATCGAGAACAGACTTACAGGTCTTTCAGGTGATATGAAAGAAAGTGATGTCACCAGGTGTTCTCATTGGTGCAAACTGCACTTGTTATGTTTCCAAATGTTGGGCAAGTTTTTATGGGAATTCCTGAAAAGTTGGCAAAATAAACACGAATCAGCTGTCTTGGAGGGGTAGGGGGACAGAGGATGTTCAGGGGGAGATAACAGGTCAACAGTAGATGTCACATAGAAGTGGTGTACATCATTTAAAAGATGGGAACCTGAAGATTAATTTGAGATGCAGCTCAGCACTGTGAGTCAAGGTGTTCTAGTCATTAATAAGAAATAAACATAATTAATTAATTAAAATAAATAGTGAAAGTGTGTAGGGTTCTTATATAGAAGTATATGATGGTCATCGTCATGCTCTATTATGTCTCATAAGTTGTTGCAGGCAATTTTTGGGTTGATACCATTTGTTACACAGATTTGGTGCTAAATTTAACAATTTTTTACCATTGGAGAATTGATAAAAAATTATCAATAATCCCTCCAAAATACCACATTAAGTCACCAAGACCTTGAGGAACACCATAGAAAAAGCCATGCTCTGATTTGGTATCAAAAACTTTTGACATTTGGAGATTTCTGCAAGAATCGCATTTTTCAGCGATTGGATGGCGAGCACTTCTGTTGTGTAAACTGCTCAGAAACCCCCTTATTGTCCATCTAGCTAGGAAAGCCATCCATCATCTGAATGCTCTAGGTCTCTAGTTTGTGGCTGTAAAGTTTCATGAGGCTGTGATTATCCTAGAGGTCACCACAGGTCATTTTATACAGTGAGGTCAAGTTTCACTACAATGAAATGGCTCCTATGGGGATTAACATCATCACACATGAATACAGTTGGGCCCATTGGATCCACAAGAGTCTCAGCTTTACAGTGATACCCAATTTATGTAATTCAAGACTGTTTAGGGACCCAGTATGCAGAAATATTCAAAAACACCATTTTGGGAATAGGCGAAAATAACACATTTATACTGCATGAAAAAAACTTCATGTGATTATCATAAAGTGGGCATGTCTGTAAAGGGGAGACTCGTGGGTACCCATAGAACCCATTTTCATTCACATATCTGAAGGTCAGAGGTCAAGAGACCCCTTTGAAAATGGCCATGCCCTCGCCAAAATTTAGCATAAGTTTGGAGCGTTATTTATCCTCCTTCGTGACAGGCTAGTATGACATGGTTGGTACTGATGGATTCATTAGTTTTTATAGTTTCATATGATACCAGGATCTTCACTCTAGCTTTAAAACTGAAAGACAGTAATGTTGGTCGGGTCTCAGAGGGTTAATACCAAACCATGTTGTATCAAATAAAGGCAGGGTGTCATACTAGCCTACTTTATGGGTGAGAATTACAACTCTGCAATTATTTAAAGATCTTTAATAAAAGACCATAGTATTTGAAAAATAGAAAGTCCACCCAAAGAGCACCTGAGTGGGAACCATCCCTTTATTTCTAGCACCCTCTGCTGTAACCCTCCAACATCACAGCTCCAGTCACACTGAGCATGAGTCAGAACTCCACGAGGTCAAAGACGGAGTCTCAGCCTTCATTTAATATCCTTGTGACAAACCAGGAAACAGATTGTTATTCTGCCTCACTGAGACGACACACACACACACTGAGAGACGGACGATAAGATTCACCTTCAGACCAAAACCACCACTTCCACTGAGAGAGGACATCTACAGGAGGGAATACTGGGAATACTGGAATACTACCACTTCAACCAGCTGCTGAATCCACAAACTGAACCAGAGTTTTACAAGAACAAAGACTCAAAGTGAAAGTAGCTTTCAGGGAACAGGGAGTGGCTGAGCCGTCTGCCTGCTGTGTTTTCAGCTTCACTCAGAGACTAAATGGCTTCCAGATTAGAGGACGATCTCTGCTGTTCTGTCTGCCACGACGTCTTTAAAGATCCTGTCATGCTGTCATGTAGCCACAGCTTCTGTAAAGTCTGTCTGCAGAGCTGGTGGACAGAGAAACACGTCCAAGAGTGTCCACTTTGTAAGAGAAGATCTTCAAAGGAAATACTACCTCCTAACTTGGATTTAAAGAATGTGTGTGAGAGTTTCTTACAGGAGAGAGCTCAGAGATCTTCAGAGGCTCTCTGCAGTCTGCACTCTGAGAAACTCAAACTCTTCTGTCTGGACCATCAGCAGCCGGTGTGTGTCGTCTGCAGAGATTCAGAAAAACACACCAACCACAGATTCAGACCCATCGATGAAGCTGCACGACAACACAAGAAGGAACTTCAGGAAACTCTGGAGCCCTTAAAGGAGAAGTTAAAGGTTTTTGAAGAAGTTAAAGTGAAGTTTGATCAAACAGCAGAACACATGAAGGTCCAGGCCCGACACACAGAGAGGCAGATTAAGGAGCAGTTTAAGAAGCTTCACCAGTTTCTAGAAGAGGAAGAGGAGGCCAGGATGGCTGCACTGAGGGAGGAAGAGGAGCAGAAGAGTCAGATGATGAAGGAGAAGATGGAGGCTGTGAGCAGAGAGATAGCAGCTCTTTCAGACACAAGTCAGAGCCACAGAGACGAGCTGAGAGCTGAAGACGTTCTCATTCCTGCTCAACTACAAGGCTGCAGTGGAAAGAGTCCAGCAGCGCCCCCTGCTGGAGGATCCACAGCTGCTCTCAGGAGCTCTGATAGACCAGGCAAAACACCTGGGCAACCTGACCTTCAACATCTGGAACAAGATGAAGGACATGGTCTCCTACACTCCTGTGATTCTGGACCCAAACACTGCTGATCCAAGACTCATCCTGTCTGAAGATCTGACCAGTGTGAGAGCAGGAGAGAAACAGCAGCTTCCTGATAATCCAGAGAGGATTGATAGTTACTTCTCTGTCCTGGGCTCTGAGGGCTTTAACTCAGGGACTCACAGCTGGGACGTCCAGGTTGGAGACAGTAGAGGCTGGTTCCTGGGTGTGTTAGCAGAGTCTGTCCAGAGGAAGGGAGTCATACGGTCTGGATTATGGACAATATGGTTCAGTAATGGTAAATACAGAACATACTCCCCACCAGGTTCATCCACTGATCTCGTAGTTCAGAAGAAGCCCCAGAGGATCAGAGTGAATCTGGACTGGAACAAAGGAAAGCTGTCGTTCTCTGATCCTGATACTAACACACACATACACACCTTCACACACACTTTCACTGAGAGGATGTTTCCATACATTAGCACTGTGGCTGAACTGAAGGTTTTACCAGTGAAGGTCTCTGTGACTGTAGGACAACAGAAATAGAAGATGATGATGGTGATGATGATGATGGTGATGATGGTGATGATGATGATGATGATGATGGTGATGATGATGATGGTGATGATGATGATGATGATGGTGATGATGATGATGATGATGATGATGATGATGATGATGGTGATGATGATGATGATGATGATGATGATGACCGACACCACTGCCTTTAACAGGAAACAGCGGCGTATGTTGCACCCTTAAAGACATATGACTCCGTCTTCCTTTTGGCAACTTTTATTCTTCCCAGTTCTGTTGAAGTTATCTTTACACGAAGCAATCAGAACCGCTCGCACACATATGTAAAACATCAAGCACGTTCCCTAATCGCTACTGCGCTGACTGATGACCTCATCACAGCCTGAACTTTGACCTTTTCAATAATAACATTGCGCTGACTGATGACATCACATCACTCTGAACTTTGACCTCGTGATAATAACATAAATCAGATAATAGTGTAGTGTAGTGTATATTTCTTCTTAGATAACTTAAATCTATTCTAGGTCAATAAAATGTAAATTATAAAATATTTCTAGGTTGCAACACGTACAGAGCTTCAGAGAGCAAGATTATTGATTATATCTTTAATGTGAAGTTTCTGTGTATTTGAACAGCAGGTTCAAACATTGATTTGTTTATTCATGTAAAGTGTTAAAGAGATTTTATTTCACATCATCTGTTCACTGTAATTCATCATTAGAAATGAGATTAAAGCTTCAACTGGAAAATTAAAGTTTGTCATGAAGCAGAAACTGACGGTGCTTTTGTTTTTGATCTGAGGTTGTAACTTTAAAATGTAATATATACTGTATATATATATATATATATATATATATATAAATATATATATATATGCAGTATATATATATATATATATATATAGGGGCTGAAGAGTTTCTGTGCTAGTCCCCAGTAAAACTGGACACTGGAGTGTTATTTAACCTCCTTCAAAGCTAGTATGACATGGTTGGTACCAATGGATTCATTAGGTTTTTTAGTTTCATATGATACTAGTATCTTCACTCTAGCTTTAAAATTCAGCCTGCAACAACCTCTGAAAGACAGAATAGCGGCTGGGCACGCCAGAGTTTTAAGGGGTTAACAGATAAACTATTAATTAAGCTGTTTAAGTCCAAATACAATGCACACAAAGGACCAAATATACTGCAAAGGTAATGTAATACGTTGTGTTCCTAATTACATTTTAAACAGAGTAATAACTTCTTCCTTCTTCTTTGTGACTGATTAATAAAGTGGAGCATTTCCTGCTCCTTATTAGTTGTTGGATGCCGAGTGTAGCTGCAGAGCTCCTTCTCATCTGTTTAACAACTGAACTTTTGATTTATGAGCAACACAGAGAGCTGAGGTAAGCTGCTTCAGTCCAGCTCAGTTCATGATAGAAACGCCACGTCTGCACTGAAATAAATAAACTCTCAGGTTTCGTCAACCATGGCTCCCTGTCCTCTATCTGTCCACTGGAGCGTGATCGTTGATACCATGTGGCCATATTGGCGTGTGTGCATGCATGCATCTCTATATGTGTGTCTAATCCGGTCCAGATGATCAGGGGGAAGATGAGGAGAAAGAAAGTAGAGAGGAAGGTATGAAGGTATGAAGTGATGGAGGAGTGACGCAGTTTAACGGCGGCTGGCCGGCGTTAGCTCGTTATAGCGAGGTTTCCATGCAGCCGGCCCGCACATCTGCAGCCAATTACACAGAGACACGACAACACAAAGCACTGTGGGGAATCTCTGCTGCGAGGAAAAGACCACGACAAGACTTTCCACACACAGACGGTAGAAATACCGAACATCTGGGTGAGTCTAGTTAAAATGTCCACACAGATGGGATACCGGACAGCTGTTTGAATCTGTAGAATTCAACTTCATTCATCCAGACGAGCTTCAACATTCACTTCAACTCATTTAAGAAGGCTGTGGGCTACAACCACCACCTGCCAGTGGGCGACCTCCGGGTCAGTGCCCCTCGGCATCAGAGACCAACGCACGGGGTACCCCTCTAGCGTTACTTTTGGTCGCCTTGTCCTTTCAAAATAAACTTCCGTTTTCACAGGAAGTTAGGTTTAGGCAACACAACCACTTAGTTAGGGATAGGAAACGGTGGTGGTTGACATTAACTTCACTGAGGAACAACTCACGGGGCTGACTATATCGACGAGCCACGTGACAAAATAAGTCAACTTTACTTTTAGTTTCACACTGGACACAAACAGAGGTCTTCTGGTTGACAATCTTGTGCTTGTTTACACGGTATGCTTTATGGCGGGCTACCTTATGATTGACAGGTCGCTACCACGGCGTTGTCCGGTCTTGGAGTTGTCCGTGTTTTCGTCTTAGAACTTTAACCCTTTCACAGTGTGTTTTCACTTCATCAAAGTTAATTATAACATTTTCAGAGTTTGGTTGTAATTAGCTCACTTCATTGTTAACATTTCACCTGAAAATTCAGCATTCAGTTGTACTGGGTTCAACCCTCTCGTGTCACTTCTGGTTGCAAAAAAAACAAGATGGCGACGGGAAACAAACAAGATGGTGACGGCCAAAAACCAACATGGCGACAGCCTTGTTAAATCCAGACTTTTGAGGGTGGAGATAGAAGGATTAGAAGCTCCTCTGAGGGCTCATTAATCTTTACGAAGCTCTTTTTAAAAACCGGCCGATCGTACCTAAAACCCGCCGCAGATGAGACGATAACAAAAGCTGTTTGCTTGATCTTTCCTTCTGTACATGTGGAAACCTGCAGGGAGGAAAAGTACTTCTTTGCAGGAGGATTCATTAGCTCTTCACTGGAGGTGCACTGATACCTTTTCTGTTTCCTCCAGAAGTAGCTCACCCAGCAAATCAGTGCATCTGCACTCCCCAAAGAGGTTTAGTTAGTTAGATTATTTTTGGAGGTTTTCGCTGCAGCAGCTCGGCCACAGAGGATGGATTTTATCAGAGAAACGAGCTTCTGCACATGATATATTTCCATCAACTTGCAGATTTCTTATGAACGTCGCTCAGAGTCCAAAAAGACTCGTCCAAACCGAGTATATGTCTTGACCCTGTACGGTCAGTAGGGCTGAGACAATTCACCTATCTACGATTCGATACCGTCACGATACTTGGGTTGCCGATTCGATATGTATTGTGATTTTTAAGTATTGCGATTCGATATTATGATTTATTGTGATTTTTTGTTTTTTTTTGTCTTTTTTTAACACTAGGACCATGGGGGAAAAGCTGATACATACACTTCTAGGGACTTTTACTTTGGAAAATATCTAAATTAATCCAGTAAAAATGTTTGATTTTCAGCATGTATGTAGTCAGAGATGTCCTGAAGTCAAATATATCAGTCATTGTCAGGCAATTATTTATTAAATTTTTTCCAGCAACCCAAAAATCAAAGAATAAAGACATTTCCCTCACAAATTATTGGTATTTTCTTTTTAATTTATAAGGGGCATGTAATGTTTTATACTTCTGGTGAATATAATCAAATCAATCTTATGTCCATATATGTATTTTTTATATACAGTTCCCTTTGTTAACACCTTATTTTGAAAAGCGGACGTAGTCCCACGTGTATACTTCCTCTAACTTCTCCAAGGTGGTCTCTAGCTCTCCCGTCAGCTCCGTTCTCTTTATACATCCATGGTCAGCTCCATCGGGGCCGTTTGAATGCATTTAACATAAATGTCAGTATATGGGTGCTCTACAGTGTAGCGTCGGCCCCATTTGACCACGGAGATGAGAGTGGCGGCCGGCTTGACCGCACGTTACCTCAATACGATAACGTTTCCCTGTCCATGACAGAGTTAGCATGCAGCTTTAGCCATAATGTCTAGCTCTGCTTTTCCTGCAATGTGTGAAACCCAAAGTGTTTCCATACTTTACTGGATGTGTAGAGTTTAGCACGCTGGATTTAAAATGTGAGGCTGCCGGTCGTATCCACGCAGACCCTCCACCGTTTTCTACTTTCTCGCTGCGGTTTGATTTGGTTGAGGGATACGGAACGGATAAGACGTCACGTTACTCAGACTACAACAATAAAAGCGGTAACTTTCCTTCTGCCTCCACATTGACTCAAATGAAGCAAATATATCAATTCTGGCATTAAAAAATCTATTTCAAATCGCAAAAAAAAAAAAAAAAAAGAATTGTGATACATAGGTGAATCGATTTTTTTTCCCACCCCTAACATCTGCATAAAGGACTGTTCCCGCCTTTTCATGTTGAAAGAGCAACGGCCAACGAGGAAACTCCAACACTCGGCCGACCAATCGTGTGACTTCATCACTCAGTGTCAGACTCTTGTGTTTGCAGGGCTGGCACTCTGCGGTCGGCTAAAGAGTCTAACATTTAAAAGTCTGGAGAACATTCACAAAATCCATCGGGACCACTCAGCACAACTCTCTGAAAACTGTCTAAACACGTATTTAATCTGTTGATTCAACTGAACCGTCGGGGTTATGTCTCACCTGTTTCCTGTTTTAGAAGCTGGTTTTGCTGCAGCCAGTGTTGTGATTCTCTAATAATCAGGTGGAGGAAAAGTTGTTTAGTGTTTGTATTCCGGGTTTGATTTTTCTGAACAAAAGCAGCATGTGATGCAACAGTTGTCAGACTTTTCCGTTATAACATGCAAACGCAGCGTCTGTCCTTCTGATCAATAACTGTATCTGTCCAGCAGAGCCCATTGGTCGGGCATTACTGGAGGGGGTTTGAGGTGATGATAATGTGCCATTCATGATGCTAATTTTATTTTTAACTCAGAGTTTTTATTTAACACTGCTGTGAGTCTGATTCTGTCCTGATGGAGCTGGAAACACTTTGAGTTTTTAAACAGTTTTCTGAGGCTGAAATGAAGCCAAAGATTCTCCATGTGTTGATGAAACGTCAGAAGATGTCAGCTGTGGTTGAAACTTCCTGCAGAATGAATGCTGTCAAATTAAAAGTTTTCTGTCTGCATTCACCAGCGTTCTCCTGTTATTCATTTATTCTGAATGTTTTAGTCTGAATGTACCTACACAGGTGTTCTCACAGGTCACGTCCTGGTTTTAAAGGCTGATTCTGACACTTTCTAGACTAAATATCTTTCAATTTGAACTTGTAAGAAACATTTCACTACAATAAAATAGTATGTAGTAAGTACTATCCACCTCAATTACACATGTCAGAGTGAATAAAGCTTTTAGATCAGATTGTCAGGGGATAAAATTAACTGAAAGCTAAATGAATGAATACATAAATTGAAATTTTGTTTTTCTTAATTCTTGTGATGCGTTCACTTCAGACTGACTCCAGGTGGATTTTAGAGTCTTTGCAAACATGCTGGATAGATGTGAATGAAAAATTCACACTCAATTCCCCAATTTTTCATTTTTATTCAGGAAAGAGTTTTAAAATTTGAAATTTTGTGACTATTTGACGAACAGCTGTGCGACTGGGCTGGCCAATCACACGTCGCATTAAATGGAAGACCACTGATTGACGAATGTGATTTCTAGATCTGGACTTGTACTGATACCCAGCCCTACCGGCCCAATTAAACTAAAACAAATCTGTCTGACAACACCTTTTGCTCATGAATTTACACAATTCACCAAAAGCAACTGAACTGGGGTGTTTTTTCTCTTTTCTCTCAAGTTCATACAGTCAAAAGGCAGAGCTCAAGTCATAAGACAGAATATATAAATATGATAAAAAGAAAAACAAATTCACCATTGTTATTTGTATTTCTAAATGGAGTTTGGTGGCCTCCTGTGATTCCCAGCATCACTCCAAACACCTTCCACCCTGGCAGATGGAGTCTAATCAGCCACATGGAGAACACCTGTGTTCAGAGCTTTTAAGGCTCACTCACTGGTGTGTTTCTCTCTGTGGACGAACTACGCTCAAGTCACTCAAAGACAGTCACAGACGTGATGTTTATGTTACTGAAACTCAAGTTTAGCAGATTTTATGTTGTCTAAATCCTCCACTAAGATGACATTTTCCACCCTCATGAGGAGATTTATGTGTTTTTACTTCACCACCCTCAGGACTCAACGTCAACATTGAGTCTCTCAGGCAGATCAAACTGACTTTCCTCTTTTCTAAGCTGGCATTGTCTCTCTATGGAGGATGAAATCTGCCAAAAATAAATGACTCGATAAATAAATATGTCATCGAATGTAGTAAAAATAATATTAAAATTAATTTACTTCCTATTTATCTTTGTATTAATTCCCTTATTTATTCACTCTTCTGTTTAATTTTCTCTTTTATTTATTTATTTTCATAATTCTTTAAATGTATTAATTTTAGCACTTTAGTTTTTATTTATTTATTTATTTATTTCTGCACGATTTTCACTTTGCATTTCACCCCTTATTTATTTCCCCAAACTTATTTATTTCTGTATTCTTTTCTTTATACGTTTCTTTATCCATTTCCTTTTTCATTTCTTTGTGCATTTCTGCCTCATCAATTAAAAATCACTAAAAGAGATTTTTTTAATTTCATGAGAAATTGACTACAAATCTAATGAAGCACCACATAGCACACAGCTTGTATGTGTCTCGTCTTTATTCCAGTATTAACAGACATAGTGAACACATGGAGTTCATTTTCTGGGCGGAGCGGCATCACACATCAGTACAAACTGCTTCATATCAAACAATAATGCCACAATCCTTTTAATAATTCACACATATTTACAAAAAGAGTGGACTTTATACAACAAAAGTGCATCTGATATAAATTCAGAAATAATATACAATGTGTTCATAAGATGCATTTACAATTTCCATAGTATAAAAAAGGAAAATAAAATAAAATCAGCCCTCTTAGGTAGTCTTGTGTTGTCTCATATCTTATTAATCTGCCCTCTGTGTTAAACACTGCTGTTGGTGTGACACAGTGTGTTCATCTCTGCACTGTGAATAAAATAAATTCTTATTTTGCATCACGTCTCCCGTCGGTTTAACTCACCAGCTTCATTGTTGAGATTACATCATCATGAGGCATCAGGTGACACACGCGGTCACACAGGTTTCTCAGGTTTTACAACATTTTTCCGAACCACGTATGCAGCAGTTGAAAAGATCCCTGTCACTGTAAACTAGACAACTCTGTTCACTTTGTGTGTTCCTCCATCTAGCGACGCCGCCGTTACCGTTGTGGCAGCCAAATGCGTCCAGGTTGCTCGTAGTAACTAATGTAAATGTTGGCGTAGATAATAAACACAGAGGAGTATGTATTTAAAATTGATTTAAGTGAGATTGAAGACATTTTTTTTCGAGGACACAGCTGCCGTCACTGCGAGCAACCACGATGCATTCAGCCTCGAGTCACAAGTTAACACGGTTAGCAGACACATGTTCTGTTTGTGATGGCGACCGATTAATGATGATTACTTTGTGGTCATTAGGTTATGGTGACCCAGCCCAGTCGCACAGCAGTTCGTGAAATAGTCATACAATTTAAAGTATTGATTCAAAGACACCATTTTTTTTGTTATGGTCATCACAAAATCTATTTAATCCATGTAATTGTGAACCAGGAAGTAAAGAGATCCCCGCACGCCACGTAAGGAGGAGGTCGGGGTGGGTCAAAAAACACCAGATTTTCACCAGGAGACCGCTGTTTGTGTCCCGTGTGAAACCAGAGGTCAAAGTCGATCTATTTTTCAAATAACTTCCGTACTGAAGTTACAGCACTTCTGGAGTTATTTTGACCCAAACTATGATCTTTCCTAAACCTAACTAAGTCGTTTTGTTGCCTAAACCTTACCAAGTCGATCTATTCCGAAACCTAACTAAGTCATTTTATTTTGAAAAGACTGGAGCGGAAATTGACACGTGCGTCACGTGTTGCTGGACACTCGTAGGAAAACGCTGAGTGTCACGAAAAAATACGTAAAATAGTGTGTCTATGTACAAGAATCAAAAGCTTAAATCCCGTGACTATTTCACAAACTGCCGTGAGACTGTGTTGTGTAGGGAGACGTCCACCGCAGAAATGGATTCCTGTATGTCTTTGGCTTGTTCAACTTTGACCCGCTCGACTTAAATCACTTGTGCACACAGTATTTTCAATGCAGCACAAGTTCACAACAGCCATTTTAGGCACATTCACCTTCGTTTATTAGAATAAAATAACACCCGAGTTAGCTTTAAGCTCATTTGTATCAGCGGTCCCTTCAGAGGATGTACATCGAGATTTGTTCTTGGTTACGTGGTGCTACGCTTTAGGTCCAAACTTCTTTTTAAAATAATATGTTTGGTTAGTTCCATTTTTTGGGGACTGAAATATGAGTAAAATCACACAGTAACTGAAGCTCTAGTGTCTTCCTCTCTACCTTCTTATAACACAAAATAAGTATTTTAAACTGGGGATTGATTTGAAACTTGTGATATGAAAACCGCCGACTGTACACCGTTTCAGCTGCTTCATTCAACCACCTATTTCTTTAACGCATTAACGCAATCGTTTTTTCCTAGGTTGTAGCGGACTCATTCTTAAAGCTAGAGTGAAGATACTGGTATCATATGAAATAAGAAAACCTAAGGAATCCATCAGTACCAACAATGTTTATACTAGCTTGTCATGAAGGAGGTTGAATAATACTACGAAGTCGTGCTGAATTTTGGCGAGGAAACTGTCATAGTCATTTTCAAAAGGGTCCCTTGACCTCTGACCTCCAGATATGTGAATGAAAATGGGTTCTATGGGTACCCACGAGTCTCCCTTTACAGACATGCCCACTTTATGATAATCACATGCAGTTTGGGGCAAGTCATAGTCAAGTCAGCACACTCACAGTACCTGTGAGGGTTTCTGAACAACATATGTCATTGTTTTGTGTTGTTAACTTTAAGGTACATTTTGAACTGATAAAAAATGTGTGATTAATTTGCGATTAATCATGATTAAATATCTGAATTGATTGACAGCCCTAGTTGCGACACGTCGTTGTGATTAAAGCACTTTAAATAAACTTGACTTGTTCTCTTGTGGTTGGTGCTGGTGAGCAGTTTGCTGGTTCGTAGATGAGCTGTGGATGGGTTTTGTTCATCAGCTGACAGGATGCGTAGAGCCACACGACGACCCTTTTGATTAACTGGAACATGTTCATATGTTCGGGGCGTGGCTGATTGGCTGATTGGCTGATTGGCTGATTGGGGCATGGGGGTCCCTGAGTTACAGGTGGAGGCTTGTGATGCATTCAAGTGTTCCTCATCAACTCATAAAGTCAGAAAGTTCTGTTTTCACCACCAAGAAGTTACACGTTGGACCACAGTTCAACTCATATCATAAATTTTGTGACTTTACAAGTTGACGAGGACCAAACGAACGCAGCGTCGTCGTCGCCCACACATTATAGCTCCTCTGCTGCCTTCCCATTGGCTACAGGCTGCTCCTTCTCTTCCTGTCTCCTCCGTCTGTTGAAGAAGCCGAGCTGAGCAGAAAGCAGACACATTTATGGTTTGAAATGCACTTCAACTGACAGCATGATTGACAACATTTCACTTCACACACGATAACTGTTGGTAACGGTTTTAAATTTCCATTATTTGCCACAAGGCAGTCCAAAAGTGACGCCAATGCTGAAGTGCCTTAAACCTGCATTCTCTCAAGTAGCCAGAAGGGGGGCGACTCCTCTGGTGGCAAAAAGAAGTCTGATTGTATAGAAGTCTATGAGAAAATGAGCCTACTGCTCACTTGATTTATTACCTCAGTAAACATTGTAAACATGAGTTTATGGTCTCAATCACTAGTTTCAAGTCTTCTTCAATACAACATGATGTTCATTTAGTAAATTATGGTCCCATTTAGAGTCAAACAGACCATAAAGCAGGGGATGCCTTGTGATTGACAGGTCGCTACCACGGCGTCGTCCGGTCCTGGAGTTGTCCTTTGTTTCTCTCAGAACTTTTAACCCTTTCACAGTGTGTTTTCACTTCAGCAAAGTTAATTATAACATTTTGGTCACCTAAAAACGTCTTATTCAGCGTTTGGTTGTAATTAGCTCCACCCTCTCGTGGTCACTTCTGGTTGCAAAAAAACAAGATGGTGACAGCCAAAAAAAACAAGATGGTGAAGGCCAAAAAAAAAGATGGTGACGGCCCAAAACCAAGATGGTAATGACCAAAAATCAAGATGGTTTATGGCCAAAAAAACAATATGGCAATGACCAAAAACCAAGACGGCGACGGCTAAATAAGAAATAAATAAGCTTCTGTGAAAAACGTCCGGGGATACTACAGGAAGAATCTTACCTGTGACTGGACTGCAGTAGTGGAAGAAGTAACTTAAGTAAAAGTAGTAACACCACAGTGTAAAAAATATTCTGTTACATGAGTCAGAAAGTCCTGCATTCAAAACTTTACTTCAGTAAAAGTATAAAAGTATTTTCATCAAAATGTATGTAAAGTACCAGAAGTAAAAGTATTAATTCTGCAGAATGATCTATATTATATTATTGTATTATAATTATTGATGCATTAATGCGTCCATCACTTTAATGTTGCAGCTGGTAAAGGTGGAGCTATTTCTAATGACTTTATATACTGATGGTAGTTTAATCTAATAATAACACATCATCATTTATTTTACTTTGTATTAATAATCTGAATCTGTAAAGTAACTAAAGTTGTCAGATAAATGTAGTGCAGTAAAAAGTCTAATATTTCCCTCTGAGATGTAGAAGAGTAGAAGTATAAAATAGCATAAAATGGAAATACTGCCCACCTTCCATAGTGCCAGGACCAGTAAGGCCAGTAGCAGCAGGCCTCCCAGTGAGCTCCCCAGTATAATCCAGACCGGAACGATGTAATCTTCCTCCTTCCTCAGCTCCAGGATTATCTGAACACATTCACATCATCCACCGACTGAATTTAATTTATTCTCTTCTGACCTTCTGAGCTTTCAACATGCTGGAATAAATTATCTGAAATAAACTCAATAAACCGCAGAAGGTCAAACCCAACATCAACCAAACAGACACACACACACACCTCATTTCTATAAATACTTTATGATCTGAATTTATATTAGACATCACATCATGTAGATTCAGTGGAAGTTACATTTTTAAGGGTCTTTTCTCATGATGCAGCTGATTGTTGTTTGTGTTAGAAGTCACACATGTAGTTTGTTTAACACTTTATCTTTATATTTGTTACATACGGACAAAATAACAAAAACACTACAACAACATGAGGGCAGGATTAAATTGATTTATACAGTTTAACTTTAAAAAGACTTAAAACCAAAAAAATTAAATGTGATTATGTACCTAAGAAAGGTTAGGTTTTGTACACAATACAAGTGTCTTAACCAGGGCTGTCGATTAAAATATTTAATCACGATTAATCGCATCATTGTCCATAGTTAATTGTGATTAATCGCAAATTAATCGCACATTTTATCTGTTCAAAATGTACCTTAAGGGAGATTTGTCAAGTATTTAATACTCTTATCAACATGGGAGTGGACAAATATGCTGCTTTATGCAAATGTATGTATATATTTATTATTGTAAATCAATTAACAACAACACAATCGTAAAGTGGGCATGTCTGTAAAGGGGAGACTCGTGGGTACCCATAGAACCCATTTTCATTCACATATCTTGAGGTCAGAGGTCAAGGGAACCCTTTGAAAATCACCACGAGAGTTTTTTCTCGCCAAAATTTAGCGCAAGTTTAGAGCGTTATTTAGCCTCCTTCATGACAACCTAGTATGACATTGTGTTAATGCGTTAAAGAAATTAGTGGCGTTAAAACGAATTTGCATTAATGCTTTATTATCGCGTTAACTTTGACAGACATACTCTTAACATTATATTATAGTTTAATTTATCCATATTTAACATACTGTAATACTGTATGGGCAAGTACTTTTCCAACTTATCTGAACAAAATAATGCTGCTACAGAAACAGTTTATTAGATTAGCAACTTTTTTGAATGAAGTTCGACCAAGTGCAGCACTTTTTAGATTTTTTTAGATTACAGTTGTTGACTATATTTGACATCAACATTCTCCAAAACCTGTACGTTTGTCGAGATATAAGGATGCAGATCTACCTCGTTGTTTTAGATATTATTTTGTTAACAGTTTTCTATCACATTTTGTGGAGTTATCTTATGGAATGAAAATGTCAATTTAACGTTTTCCTCTGTGTCATTGTCTGTGTATAAAAAGGGACTTAGAATGCTCTGCTGACAAAAACATTTGATTTAGAAAAAAAAATGATCACTCTTAGAAACTCTTACTGTAAATATTTCAATTAATCCTGCTTCTCTGCCTGTTTTTTTTGTTTGTTTGAACTATACACCTACACTTATTTTATATGTGCAATTTTTTAACACTAATATCTTAAATATACTGGTGATTTTGGTCATGATAGTATTTATTGTATGTCCTTTGGCTGGGGTTTTTATTTAAGCCATTACAGGTTTCTAACACACCCTCACACATGTTTTACATTCCTTCCATGTGAATTGTATTTTACTGTCTTTTGATAAGTGTGAAACAAATAAAAAAAAGATGGAGATGATAAAGTGCTTCACTTAAAAAAGAAAGAACATTAGGGATAAACTGTACCTAACAGGAAAAAGTGATATGAAGAAATGATAATTAAAAAACAGAACTTGTGGATGACATTACATTCTCAGATGTTTCTCTTTTTTTGTCCACCCCTTTTTACTTATCCACCCCCAATGAGTGAGTAAAAGAAACCATGTTGAATATCTGCAGCTCTTATTGTTGTAATAAAACTGTCTGACAGCAGATGGCAGCAAAACTCCACATCTACAGTTTATATGTGTAGTTATAACACTGTGTTTGGTGGAAAGGTAGTTAGTTCATAACTCAGTAAATAACTAAATAAGAAAGAAACTCACTGAGTCAAAATGTCACTTAAATAACAGCTGGTTTGTTTGTTAATATCTCTGTAATTACAATAGTTGTAGTTTGACTTATGCAGCTCTCACAGTGGGCTTTATAATCTGTGTTAGTACATTGAAAGAAAATTCAATAATGATTTTTTGTTGTTTGTTTTTTCCATAGTTATTTGTTGATTTATTGGATTGTTGTCTACTGATTGGTTAGTTTTTCTGCTTAATTTGTGTGCTTTTGTTGTCTTTTTTTTTTCGTTATTTAGCTTAATTTTCTTTTCTTTTGTTTGTCTCCTTATGTTGAGGGGAGGTTCTGTAGCTTCTGACCTCTCCTGTCACTTTCCTTATTTTTTATCTGGATTTGTATGTACTTTGCTAAATAAGCCTGGTTCTGATTCTGATAGTATTTCTGTTTTATTTTTATGTATGTGTTCCTCTAAATTTCCGTTTGGTGTATTTCTGGTGCAGCCCTGACCTTCCTTTTGATTAGGGACATCTGAACAGGAGTATATACTTCCCGTTAAGTAACAATTAGGCCTGAATAAAACCAACTTGTACGAGGGAAAGTGGATTAATAAAAATCCTGCTTTGCTTTCACCTATAGGAGTGCTGTCGGTGTGATCTGTGTGCATACGACCAGAAACACTTAACTTCTTCAGGTTTACACTCTGCTACAAGTGTTGGACGCTGCACGGCTGATGCAGCCGCACTCACTGCCTCTCTCTGCTGCTTTTCTTCAGCTGTATACTCAAATAAATATGGCTGAATATCTGAGTCAGCCAAAACACTGTAAAATGTATCCTCGTATATAACATCCTCCGCACTCTTATTTTGGATGAAATTTTCACTGACACGTCACATGACGGCGCTGCATGCAGGAAGATCAGCAGTTTGGCAGTAGGAGAACTCAGCTTTCTGGGTCAATATAGACCTTTTCATTGTCATTCTGTTGCTAGGGCAACAGGTTTGGTCCAAGTTTACTTCCTGTCAGCTACTGCATTAACAAACATTGCATAGGAACATACAAAGGGGCTCATTATTTCTTCCATTGACCACATTTACCATCAACACTGATTACACATCCACATTAAAAGTGATGCAACAGCTGATCTCCAGTCTGATCTGTGATTTAGTGTTTGAACAAAAGAAGAAGTACACAAATCACAGCCCTCAACTAGTTCATTCATTAGTGTATTCATCGAGTGGTTGGTTCATTACCTGTCTGACAGGTCGGTCCTCCTGGAGGAACATGGGACTGGATGCTTCCAGCTGGATGGAGGCAGCAGTCAGTAACTCCAAGGACCTGAAGCTCACCTGAAACAGGAAGTCAGTCGTCCGATGGGAACGTAAAAGACTACAGATGTAAAGTATCGAGGATCTATGTGAGGACAATACATCAAACATTTGTGGTTTCTTAGAGAAGTAAGCAAACATTGGCTTTTTTCTCAGGGTTCCACGTTGGTTTCAATGTACGTTCTATATTTACAGTTTAATTTCGGAGAAACTGGAAACGTAGAGGTTCCTTAAGAGACTCACAGCGAGCAGAGCGGGAAGCTGAAGTTGTCCTCCGAGCGTCACCTTCAGCTCTCTGGAGGCCGGCAAATTCAGTCGGCATCGGACCGCCACGCTCACACTGTTACTGTGGTTCTACACAGACAGAGAGAAGAAGAAGAAGAAGATGTTGAGTATCAGGAGAGAAGAAGAAGAAGAAGAAGAAGAAGAAGAAGAGAAGAAGAAGAAGAAGAGGACAGCTGTCTCTCTGTCTCAGTGGCTAAAGGTCATCATGAAACGTCATGGGTCTTACCAGCTGCGACAGGTGAGACAGGTCCTCAGCTGTCACCTGATTGGTTGTTCTGGGCTGAGGCAGCACGCAGTGAGAGCCAGCTTCCTGCAGGGAGGAAGAAGAGGAGGAGGAGGAGGAGGAGGAGGAGGTGTGACTGTATTATACTGTATATTTCTCTTTATAGAGTCTGTGTAAATGGATCCATGTAGCTCCTCCTGTCTTATTAAGATGTATGTAACTGTTCCCCCGTGGTATACCTGCTCGATGCTGTAGTCTGTGATGTTCAGCAGCTGGTTCCCCTTCCTGGTCCCAGACCAGATTTCAGCCCTGAACAGGACGTCCTGCACTGAGAAGATGCCCAGGTTCTGGATCTACACGCAAAGTAAAAGATGGCAATAAAAACATAAATAGAAATCTCTTATTGTAAACCCTTAAAGTGACGTCTAACACATCCCTGCAGTTATTTAGTTATGATTTATATCATTTTTGTTTTCTAATTGTTAGAGACAAAAAAGGTTACATTGTTTGTAGGCAAGTCATTACAGGGGTTGAATTATTTCATTATAGTTTATTTTGTTTCTTTTAATTGCATAGATTGTATGGGTAGAGTCGTAGGAAAGGCGTTTCCCTTTTAGACTGGACCACATGTTCAGGTGTATATTCAGGTCTCCTGTTGTGTGTGGCAAACGGCAGAGCGAACAGTTTTTTGTTTGTTTTAAAAGATTAAACGCTGATAGGTGTGGTTTGATAGATGATTTTTCGTTGAACAGAAACATGTCATGGATTGCATCTGTTTTATTTCAATAAATCTTTTGTTTATGGACTTTCGAATGACGGAGTTATTGGAATTATTTGGATCACATGAGTCAGAAAAACCCTCCACAGCCACAGAAATAGTCACAAAATAATTGATTTTATGTACATAGTATCTGTAATACAAAAAAAATCCTAAATGTCCTCTTAAACTGAGATAAGATCAGACATTTCTGTAATGAGGCCGCAGGATCCTGAAAACTTAGTAATGATTCATAATAATAATTTTACACTTCTCCTAGTGTCACATGTCAAAATGTCTTCCGTGGAAAAAGGTCTCGCGGACAGACATCAAATAATCAAATATACCAAAAAACTAGAAAAGTCACATCAGACATGAAAAGTGACATTTCTAGACCAACATGTTCAGTGAACTCACATAATAAGTGAGGTTGAAGGTGGGAGGGCTGCTGTCTGGTTGGTCCCAGGAGGAGGAAGAAGAGCTGTCTGCTCTGATTTCAAAACGAGGAGGGTTAGGGTCTCTGACAGGAGAAGAGAGGAAGAGTTTGTTGTAATATAGACTTATTATAAGCATCATTAAAGGGCCATTTCACCCAAAACATACTTGAATCTCAGCTAATTTGAGTCTTTATAAACACACTGTTGTACTTAAACTATATGGAGGAACCTGCAAAAATAAAAAATAAATAAATAAATGACTTGATAAAACAATAAATGTCATTAAATGTAGCAAAGATAATATTAAAAATAAAAATAGTCATTAATTAATTGATCAAATGTGACATAATACAAACGGTACATTTAAATGACAATACATAGATTTAAAAATAAATATAAAATAATGCAAATAAATACATTAAAAATAAATACAAAAATAAATGAATAAATAAAAAATAAATGCAAAAATAAATACATAAATAAATAAAAGGGAAAATTAAACAGAAGAGTAAATGAATAAGGGAATTAAATCAAAGATAAATAAATAAAGAAACAAATTAAAACAAATATCAATTTATGTCACATTTTATCAATTAATTAATGGCTACATTTATTTTTGATATTATTTTTGCTACATTTAATGACATTTATTAATTAATTTATTGATTCATTTATGTATTTATTAATTTATTTTGATTTTGGCAGGTTCCGTCCTCCATAAAAAAAGACCACACATCAATAAAATCCAAGTTTATAATATTTCCTGATGTTGTTAAATGTTTTTGTAAACACAGCAGTGGAATATGTTTTACTGCAATCAGCAGAGAAAATGTGCTGATGCTTCATCTATATCTCAAACATCAACTGCCTCTAATTTGTAGGCTCAGAAAATACTGAATTTTTCCTTAACACATTTATCTGAACCCTGATGATAAATAATTGTTGCATTTGTTCGATTTTCAGTAGTTATTTCCTAATGTTTACATGTATGTATGTATGTAGATGATCTATTTCTCTGTTGCATCCTGTTACTGGAACAGTTTTACCAGGAAGTGATGTCACTGACCTGGTGAAGAGGAGGTCAGTTTGGTACTTCAGAGGGAGGAAGATGTCGTTGATGTTGTCGTCTGGGTATCCCTCCTCTCCATCACTGATTAACACACACACACAGACTTGTGAAGACATTATATTGACTTATCTCCTGGGACCCTTAGGCCTCACATGAACCTAAATCAGAAACAATAGACCTGGATCTGGACCCTGATCTTGATGGTTTACCTTTTGGGGACCTGGTGTGTGTCCCCACAATGTAGCTATGAAAACAGATGTACAAGTACACACAGAGACACACCTTTGTACTTCTATACTTATAGAGGAACCTGAACCTTAACCCGATCATTTTAACCCTCAAACACCTTTTGAAGACGTGAGAACTAAAGAAAAAGACTCCTCAAAAATGTCTTGCTTCTTGTTTTGTTTGCTGCTCACATGAACTCGAACTTGTTCATTTGAAACAAGAAATATATATGATCTGATATTACAACTAAATCGTGTAATAGACCCATTCGTCCACCAGAGGACAGTGTGCCAGTGTCACATTTTGCCTCGCAGAGACGTGAATATTACGCGCCTGTATTAACGTGCAGTACCAGCAGGGGGAAACAAAACCACTTAATTAGGTTAAGGGAAAACGTCATGGTTGGACTTTAAAAAAGTACGTAAACTAAGTAAAACACGTACGGAAAACAATGTAACGTCACTACAAAACACGTGAAAAACGGCACCAGCTAAATAAAACACCGGTCTCGAACAAGGGGGTTAGGATCGAAAAGTAAAAAAATGACGTCCTTGCGTTTTTTTCCTAACCACTTTTCCGTGACCTTGATGGAAAAGGTCATGAGGTCAAGGAAAGAAATTCATAAGGTCTTAGGAAAAGACACCCGTGGTGCTCAGAGAATCCGACCTGCACTTCACTAGGCTCCGTAATTATGATGCGACAGCGGCGGATGTCGTGGGACTGCCGTCATGAAACTACAATATTCCAAAGATGGACTATAAAATAAGCGCTTCTTCTCCTCGTGCATTCTCACATGGTTTATTCATGCAGGATATATAACCAGCTGCTTCAGTGTGACGGAGAGATACCGCAGGTCCTGCTGCTGTTACACTTTACAATCAACATAAAGGATTATTTTGTCTTAAATGTGGACAACCCGTTGAAAGATATTAGGCTACTTCATTATTAAGGTTGGAATTGAAATTAAAAAAGGAATAGCCTATAAGCTACCAGTCACAAAGGTTTATATGATAAATAGTTCATTGAGTTATGGAGAAGGCGTATAACCATATAATGTGTAGACTATAGGGTTCTTCATCCTACTCCTTATAGGCTAATATTTACTGATATTGATTATTTGTTTATTGACATTTTTTTTCTTCTCTCAGCATCCTGTTTTTATCACTAATTGATAAAAAAAGAAAGATAAATTGTCTTTAATGAGGACTTTTCTCATTAACTTCCAAACTCCAAACAAACACTGAAATAAATCAAACAATTGTCAGAGTGACATCAGCTGTCTCACCTGCTGGTCGCCATGACTACCCGGACGTGATCCAAGAAGACCGAGCGGCTGAACTCAAACTCCAGACGGAAGGATACCTGGACAGGAAGAGAGCTGGTTGCTTTCAAAATAAAACAACTGACATTTTCCACCTTCTTCGAATGTTATGTTAGATTTTAGTTGGTATGGCCTGTACTCTTCCTCCTAACTGGCTCAGTAGGCTGTTATCGTCTATTGGTGAGCCGGAGGAGGAGCATTATTGTTAGGGCAGCGACCTCTAGTAGCCGTAGTAATTATGACGGGAGCAAAAGAGGAAGTCAGGTGACGTCAAACAAATACAGGGCTTTCACCCAGGAGACCAAAAGTCAATGTTGACTCATTTTAACATGTGCAAGTCAACTTATATAACGTGCGTAATTTACTTAACTTAACAAACGTACTCACCCAAACCATGACCCTTTTCTAAACCTAACCAAGTAGTTCACCAATTCCTAACCAATTCACAACGTTAACCACGTGTTCAAAACTGCGAACCATTTCACAACATGCGATTAGGTGCAGTTTGCCCCGTCTGAAGTATTATAATGGTGGTGATAACGACTGATAACGGCCATTTAATGGGCTGATAACATTCAAAATGGGTGCATTTTCTCTGATTAAATAAATACATTCAGTTTCTATATATACTTGTACTTTAAAAGGACAGTAAGACATATCTAAAAATGTTAAAATCCTAAGCGGAAGATGAATATTCAAACCTCTGACCCTCTTCAACCATCAGGTCTCATCAGTTTATACTATTCTGAATGTTTTAACGTCCCGACATGTGAAACGCTTTGTGTGGTTTCGTCCTATGATCATCTCAGACTGTGTTTCCCTCCGGCGGCGTCTCACCTCATCCAGCAGCCACCGCCTCATTAACAGGAAGCCCACAATAATCTGCACCGCAGTCTGGACCCATAAACTGGACTTCATTCAGACAGCCATCTGTAGAGCAGGCCCTTCGGGGTACCATCATGTTTACAGGACGGTCATTAGGCTAATGAAGGATGTTAGTGGATTGCAGATTCCTGCTCTGTTTAATCACTATCATTAGTCTGACAGCTGTATGAATAACACCTGTTTTACTGTCTGTCTGCGGTTACAGTTACAACAAACTGACATTTCACTTACATTTTTATTATCTGTGAAGTCTGTTGTTCTGTATGTTTTATGTTTGGTGAAACTATATTATGAAATTGGTCTAATAATCACCTCTCTGGAGAGTACACCAGAAATTAAGTATTGACTTATTGACTGTAAAGTTGGGGGACTCGCAATAGATGAATCAAAACCAGGAGAGTCTGTGCAGCTGGATATATATTATATATAAAATACTCTGACTTTTACTCCCTAATATGGGCATAGAGTATAGAAGCAAATACTAAGTGTATTATTGGTTACATCAGCAGTCTGTGGTGGTAAACATCAGTAGAGGTGTATAGACGCAGAACCTACCTGAGACAAGGACTTCATGAACGGAGCGCTGATGTTACAGCTCCTCTGATTGGCCAGTCTGTCCTCGGAGGAGCACTCAATCTGAATATCTGATTGATCCTGTGGGGAAGGGGAGGAGCCTGATGAGTCATAGAGAGTCGTTCTCCATCTCATATGATTGTGAATGATACAAAACGCATGAGCGCCAGCTGGAGCTGTTGTTATAACACATTCTCACTCCCAAATACCAACGTTTGGTCAGTGTTTCTACGTTTAGACTATGACGCTCTACGTACCCCTCTAGCGTCAGTTTAGGACGTGTCAGGGACGGCGTGTCAGTTTCCTCTCGTTACATACATAGTGTCTTTTCAAAATAAACTTCTAACGTAGGTTTACTTCGTTTTTATGTTCACGTACGCAACAAAACTACTTGGTTAGGTTTAGGCAAAGATTGTGGTTTGGATTAAAATAAGACATAAGAAAGTTACGCAACAAAAGTAAGGTAAAATAAGTCGGCGTTGACTCACGGGACACAAACAGCGGTCTCCTGGGGGAAAGTCTTGTGTTTGTTTGACCCGTCCTACCACACCTCCCACTCACCCTACGCACCCCGTCTCCGTCTTCATCCACACTAATACATTCCAGTTTTAAACCGCATAACTTTTGCTACATTTATGCTTAGCGTTCACACTACTTCGGCGTTTTCAAGCCCCTAAAACGGAGACGTTTGAAAACGCTGCTGATGCCGTTTTAGTTTTAAAACTCCGTGGTTGCGTTTTAATCTGGACAGACAGAAACGGAGACGTTTGACAACGATGACGCAGATGCCCACGTTCATTCCGGATTGGGTCTTATCAGTCATGACGTGTCCTTCCCTGATTCGTCATCACGTAAACCTTTTCCGGAAGAAACCAAACGACATCAGCTTCGACCACCAGCGGTTAATTTCAATGTTACAAGCGTTGCTGACCTCGTTGTCTCTGCTAGCAGCTGTTGTGCAGTTAAATTTTGCATTTTATAATGCTACTACTGCCTACATGCTCAGGAGAGAAGCTGTTTTAAACACAGTGCTGAGCTGCATTTGAAATTAATCTTCAGGTCCACTTCTATGTGACGTCTACTGCTGACCTGCTATCTACCCCTAAAGATCCCCTGTCCCCTCCTGAAAAAGACTAAAACGGGTCTATTGTGGGTCTAGGAGGGTTAAAGAACTGAATGTAGGTTGAATCACTCGTATATGTTTACAGTCAGACAGAGAACAGGAACAAACGTTTATTCTATGAAAACACCAGATTATTTCTGATCTAATGAAACTGATTTAATGCTCCTATACATCACCTTGACTATGAGGCTGGAGAAGAGCAGGTTGGAGGAGGTGGAGATGTGGATGGCGGCTCCGTACGCGTTCTCTCCCTGATTCTCCAGTCGAGCAAACACCACCATCCTCCTCCGCCCGCTCTCCACCACGTGCACCGAGGCCTCTGACGCCCCCCGGTGGCTGCAGAGCGACCACGGCGGCCCGGTTCCTCGAGCTGCAGAACTGCCTTCAGGAGAAACACAGAATATGAATTAGCATGGGTTCTCTAATAAATTATAATAATACTTGTGTGTGTGTTCACTCACTGAACATCCATGAGGTCAGTGTGACTGTGGAGGATGAGGTCAGGAACGCACGTATCTTCCTGCTCACAGCCGTTCCAGAAGGGAAGCTACGGCGAGAATCAAGGATTAATTCACTTCTTTTTGATGAGGCACCACTTTAATATGTCAACACATTCTCACTCCCAACACGTCAAATACCAACGCTTGGTCAGAGGCCCTACGCATCAAACTATGACGCTTTAGGTACTCCTTTAGCAGCAGCGGTCTCCCGGGTGAAAGTCTGTTTGTTTGACCTAACCGGGGTCTGAAATTAGCACTCGCCACCCGCCAAATGCGGGTAATTTGTTGGCAGACAGGGAAAAGGGAAAAGAGAACCGGTTCCTAGTTGGTTCCTAGTTTCCTAGATTCCTTAGCATCTCATGCCTCCGTGACTATCGATTCCTCTGTATTGATGCTTTCTGACAGTTACACATGCACAATGACACATGTGCACGCCTTATCATGTTCCAGTTTGTTTGGGACCGGAGACACGGCGGTGAGAAAAAAAAGTGTTCAAAAGCATGGCGCTACTAAACCTGAGCACCCTATTTTACCCTGATAATGCGACACTGTGAACAACAAATATGTGTTGAATTGGTCAGGAGGAGAGTTAGTAACGTTAGCTGTTAGAAGCACAGTCCTGCTTGGTTAAATAAGGGAGCTACTGACGTTAACGGAGGTGCCATTGAGTTACAATTATGAAGCGTTCAAGCTCTGCTCAGTAAAAATGACTATTGGGTGAAGGTAAATTACAATGTTATCATGATGTGTTCAAATGTATGTGTGTTCTTTATGTAAAATATACTGAACATTGAATGACATCAGATCTAAAATGTTATTCCTTCATTGAGCGCAGAGATTTTAAAGTGGCAGACAAAAGAAAATACTTACCTGTCACAGTGGCAGGAAGTGAAAAAAATCTCAAAATCAAATCACATTGTTAGGACGCTGGTTGAAAAGGTGTTTTAGCAAAGTGGTTGGTTTAAAAATCTAAGGAAAATGAGGCCTGCCTGGTCGGGACATCTACCTCTGGAGCTCAATACAACAGACTGAGAGACAGGTGTGACATCACCTGGATGAACTCTCACCTCGGCCCTCAGGACGCTCGACCAGTCGGGGTCCAACACCGGCCCCTCGTCTGGGCTCTTCAACCCGGTCTCCAGGATAACTGCAATGGGACGCCCGTAGTCAGTCGTCTCCTGTTCAAAGATACGGTGGTGCGTTTAGGGATTCACACTGACTTTTAGGATTTGTGTGTTTTATACTGGTTGTGATCGGGTTGTGATGTTCTGACCTGGATGGAGAAGCCGAGGCGTTGACAGCTCTGACCTCCAACCGGCAGAAACAGACTCCTGGGCTGCTGTCGGTCTGATTCGTCCAGAACAGCTCGAGGAGGAAAACGCCTCTCATCCAACACCAGACTGTACCAAACAGCTGGGAGGAGGAGAAGGAGGAGGATGAGAAGGATGAGGAGGAGGAGGAGGAGGAGGAGGAGGAGGAGGAGGAGGAGGAGGAGAAATGGGTTTTAAAGGAGGCAAAGTAATCCAGTCTCATCAAAGTCTCATCCAGCTCGTATGCAGCACAATGATATTGTAAACACATCGAGAACAGACTTTACAGGTCTTTCAGGTGATATGAAAGAAAGTGATGTCACCAGGTGTTCTCATTGGTGCAAACTGCACTTGTTATGTTTCCAAATGTTGGGCAAGTTTTAAGGGAATTCCTGAAAAGTTGGCAAAATAAAACACGAATCAGCTGTCTTGGAGGGGTAGGGGGACAGAGGATGTTCAGGGGGAGATAACAGGTCAACAGTAGATGTCACATAGAAGTGGTGTACATCATTTAAAAGATGGGAACCTGAAGATTAATTTGAGATGCAGCTCAGCACTGTGAGTCAAGGTGTTCTAGTCATTAATAAGAAATAAACATAATTAATTAATTAAAATAAATAGTGAAAGTGTGTAGGGTTCTTATATAGAAGTATATGATGGTCATCGTCATGCTCTATTATGTCTCATAAGTTGTTGCAGCAATTTTGGGGTTGATACCATTTGTTACACAGATTTGGTGCTAAATTTAACAACTTTTTACCATTGGAGAATTGATAAAAAATTATCAATAATCCCTCCAAAATACCACATTAAGTCACCAAGACCTTGAGGAACACCGTAGATAAAGCCATGCTCTGATTTGGTATCAAAAACTTTTGACATTTGGAGATTTCTGCAAGAATCGCATTTTTCAGCGATTGGATGGCGAGCACTTCTGTTGTGTAAACTGCTCAGAAACCCCCTTATTGTCCATCTAGCTAGGAAAGCCATCCATCCTCTGAATGCTCTAGGTCTCTAGTTTGTGGCTGTAAAGTTTCATGAGGCTGTGATTATCCTAGAGGTCACCACAGCTCATTTTATACAGTGAGGTCAAGTTTCACTACAATGAAATGGCTCCTATGGGGACTAACATCATCACACATGAATACAGTTGGGCTCATTGGATCCACAAGAGTCTCAGCTTTACAGTGATACCCAATTTATGTAATTCAAGACTGTTTATGGACCCCAGTATGCAGAAATATTCAAAAACACCATTTTGGGAATAGGCGAAAATAACACATTTATACTGCATGAAAAAAACTTCATGTGATTATCATAAAGTGGGCATGTCTGTAAAGGGGAGACTCGTGGGTACCCATAGAACCCATTTTCATTCACATATCTGAAGGTCAGAGGTCAAGAGACCCCTTTGAAAATGGCCATGCCCTCGCCAAAATTTAGCATAAGTTTGGAGCGTTATTTATCCTCCTTCGTGACAAGCTAGTATGACATGGTTGGTACTGATGGATTCATTAGTTTTTATAGTTTCATATGATACCAGGATCTTCACTCTAGCTTTAAAACTGAAAGACAGTAATGTTGGTCGGGTCTCAGAGGGTTAATACCAAACCATGTTGTATCAAATAAAGGCAGGGTGTCATACTAGCCTACTTTATGGGTGAGAATTACAACTCTGCAATTATTTAAAGATCTTTAATAAAAGACCGTAGTATTTGAAAAATAGAAAGTCCACCCAAAGAGCACCTGAGTGGGAACCATCCCTTTATTTCTAGCACCCTCTGCTGTAACCCTCCAACATCACAGCTCCAGTCACACTGAGCATGAGTCAGAACTCCACGAGGTCATAGACGGAGTCTCAGCCTTCATTTAATATCCTCGAGACAAACCAGGAAACAGGTTGTTATTCTGCCTCACTGAGACGACACACACACACACACTGAGAGACGGACGATAAGATTCACCTTCAGACCAAAACCACCACTTCCACTGAGAGAGGACATCTACAGGAGGGAATACTGGGAATACTGGAATACTACCACTTCAACCAGCTGCTGAATCCACAAACTGAACCAGAGTTTTACAAGAATAAAGACTCAAAGTGAAAGTAACTTTCAGGGAACAGGGAGTGGCTGAGCCGTCTGCCTGCTGTGTTTTCAGCTTCACTCAGAGACTAAATGGCTTCCAGATTAGAGGACGATCTCTGCTGTTCTGTCTGCCACGACATCTTTAAAGATCCTGTCATCCTGTCATGTAGCCACAGCTTCTGTAAAGTCTGTCTGCAGAGCTGGTGGACAGAGAAACACGTCCGAGAGTGTCCACTTTGTAAGAAAAGACATTCAAAGGACTTACTACCTCCTAACTTTGGTTTAAAGAACGTGTGTGAGAGTTTCTTACAGGAGAGAGATCAGAGATCTTCAGAGGCTCTCTGCAGTCTGCACTCTGAGAAACTCAAACTCTTCTGTCTGGACCATCAGCAGCCGGTGTGTCACATCTGCAGAGATTCAGAAAAACACACCGACCACATAATCAGACCCATCGATGAAGCTGCACGACAACACAAGAAGGAACTTCAGGAAACTCTGGAGCCCTTAAAGGAGAAGTTAAAGGTTTTTGAAAGAGTTAAAGTGAAGTTTGATCAAACAGCAGAACACCTGAAGGTCCAGGCCCGACACACAGAGAGGCAGATTAAGGAGCAGTTTAAGAAGCTTCACCAGTTTCTAGAAGAGGAAGAGGAGGCCAGGATGGCTGCACTGAGGGAGGAAGAGGAGCAGAAGAGTCAGATGATGAAGGAGAAGATGGAGGCTGTGAGCAGAGAGATAGCAGCTCTTTCAGACACAGTCAGAGCCACAGAGGACGAGCTGAGAGCTGAAGACGTCTCATTCCTGCTCAACTACAAGGCTGCAGTGGAAAGAGTCCAGCAGCGCCCCCTGCTGGAGGATCCACAGCTGCTCTCAGGAGCTCTGATAGACCAGGCCAAACACCTGGGCAACCTGACCTTCAACATCTGGAACAAGATGAAGGACATGGTCTCCTACACTCCTGTGATTCTGGACCCAAACACTGCTCATCCAATACTCATCCTGTCTGAAGATCTGACCAGTGTGAGACGAGGAGAGAAACAGCAGCTTCCTGATAATCCAGAGAGGTTTGGTAGTTACTGCTTCTCTGTCCTGGGCTCTGAGGGCTTTAACTCAGGGACTCACAGCTGGGACGTCCAGGTTGGAGACAGTACATACTGGTACCTGGGTGTGTTAGCAGAGTCTGTCCAGAGGAAGGGATACATACCGTCTGGATTATGGACAATATGGTTCAGTAATGGTAAATACAGCGCATTCTCCCCACCAGGTTCATCCACTGATCTCGTAGTTCAGAAGAAGCTCCAGAGGATCAGAGTGAATCTGGACTGGAACAAAGGAAAACTGTCGTTCTCTGATCCTGATACTAACACACACATACACACCTTCACACACACTTTCACTGAGAGGATGTTTCCATACATTAGAGCTGTGGCTGAACTGAAGGTTTTACCAGTGAAGGTCTCTGTGACTGTAGGACAACAGAAATAGATGATGATGATGGTGATGATGATGATGATGATGATGGTGATGATGATGATGATGATGGTGATGATGATGATGATGATGATGATGATGATGGTGATGATGATGATGATGACCGACACCACTGCCTTTAACAGGAAACAGCGGCGTATGTTGCACCCTTAAAGACATATGACTCCGTCTTCCTTTTGGCAACTTTTATTCTTCCCAGTTCTGTTGAAGTTATCTTTTACACGAAGCAATCAGAACCGCTCGCACACATATGTAAAACATCAAGCACGTTCCCTAATCGCTACTGCGCTGACTGATGACCTCATCACAGCCTGAACTTTGACCTTTTCAATAATAACATTGCGCTGACTGATGACATCACATCACTCTGAACTTTGACCTCGTGATAATAACATAAATCAGATAATAGTGTAGTGTAGTGTATATTTCTTCTTAGATAACTTAAATCTATTCTAGGTCAATAAAATGTAAATTATAAAATATTTCTAGGTTGCAACACGTACAGAGCTTCAGAGAGCAAGATTATTGATTATATCTTTAATGTGAAGTTTCTGTGTATTTGAACAGCAGGTTTAAACATTGATTTGTTTATTCATGTAAAGTGTTAAAGAGATTTTATTTCACATCATATGTTCACTGTAATTCTTTATTAGAAATGAGATTAAAGCTTCAACTGGAAAATTAAAGTGACTCATGAAGCAGAAACTGACGGTGCTTTTGTTTTTGATCTGAGGTTGTAACTTTAAAATGTAATATATACTGTATATATATATTTATATATATATATATATATAAATATATATATATAGGCAGTATATATATATATATATATATATAGGGGCTGAAGAGTTTCTGTGCGAGTCCCCAGTAAAACTGGACACTGGAGTGTTATTTAACCTCCTTCAAAGCTAGTATGACATGGTTGGTACCAATGGATTCATTAGGTTTTTTAGTTTCATATGATACTAGTATCTTCACTCTAGCTTTAAAATTCAGCCTGCAACAACCTCTGAAAGACAGAATAGCGGCTGGGCACGCCAGAGTTTTAAGGGGTTAACAGATAAACTATTAATTAAGCTGTTTAAGTCCAAATACAATGCACACAAAGGACCAAATATACTGCAAAGGTAATGTAATACGTTGTGTTCCTAATTACATTTTAAACAGAGTAATAACTTCTTCTTCTTCTTTGTGACTGATTAATAAAGTGGAGCATTTCCTGCTCCTTATTAGTTGTTGGATGCCGAGTGTAGCTGCAGAGCTCCTTCTCATCTGTTTAACAACTGAACTTTTGATTTATGAGCACACAGAGAGCTGAGGTAAGCTGCTTCAGTCCAGCTCAGTTCATGATAGAAACGCCACGTCTGCACTGAAATAAATAAACTCTCAGGTTTCGTCAACCATGGCTCCTGTCCTCTATCTGTCCACTGGAGCGTGATCGTTTGATACCATGTGGCCGTATTGGCGTGTGTGCATGCATGCATCTCTATATGTGTGTCTAATCCGGTCCAGATGATCAGGGGGAAGATGAGGAGAAAGAAAGTAGAGAGGAAGGTATGAAGGTATGAAGTGATGGAGGAGTGACGCAGTTTAACGGCGGCTGGCCGGCGTTAGCTCGTTATAGCGAGGTTTCCATGCAGCCGGCCCGCACATCTGCAGCCAATTACACAGAGACACGACAACACAAAGCACTGTGGGGAATCTCTGCTGCGAGGAAAAGACCACGACAAGACTTTCCACACACAGACGGTAGAAATACCGAACATCTGGGTGAGTCTAGTTAAAATGTCCACACAGATGGGATACCGGACAGCTGTTTGAATCTGTAGAATTCAACTTCATTCATACAGACGAGCTTCAACATTCACTTCAACTCATTTAAGAAGGCTGTGGGCTACAACCACCACCTGCCAGTGGGCGACCTCCAGGTCAGTGCCCCTCGGCATCAGAGACCAACGCACGGCGTACCCCTCTAGCGTTACTTTTGGTCGCCTTGTCCTTTCAAAATAAACTTCCGTTTTCACAGGAAGTTAGGTTTAGGCAGCACAACCACTTAGTTAGGGATAGGAAACGGTGGTGGTTGACATTAACTTCACTGAGGAACAACTCACAGGGCTGACTATATCGACGAGTCACGTGACAAAATAAGTCAACTTTACTTTTAGCTTCACACTGGACACGAACAGAGGTCTTCTGGTTGACAATCTTGTGTTTGTTTACACGGTATGCTTTATGGCGGGGCTACCTTGTGATTGACAGGTCGCTACCACGGCGTTGTCCGGTCTTGGAGTTGTCCGTGTTTTTGTCTTAGAACTTTAACCCTTTCACAGTGTGTTTTCACTTCATCAAAGTTAATTATAACATTTTCAGAGTTTGGTTGTAATTAGCTCACTTCATTGTTAACATTTCACCTGAAAATTCAGCATTCAGTTGTACTGGGTTCAACCCTCTCGTGTCACTTCTGGTTGCAAAAAAAACAAGATGGCGACGGGAAACAAACAAGATGGTGACGGCCAAAAACCAACATGGCGACAGCCTTGTTAAATCCAGACTTTTGAGGGTGGAGATAGAAGGATTAGAAGCTCCTCTGAGGGCTCATTAATCTTTACGAAGCTCTTTTTAAAACCCGGCCGATCGTACCTAAAACCCGCCGCAGATGAGACGATAACAAAAGCTGTTTGCTTGATCTTTCCTTCTGTACATGTGGAAACCTGCAGGGAGGAAAAGTACTTCTTTGCAGGAGGTTCATTAGCTCTTCACTGGAGGTGCACTGATACCTTTTCTGTTTCCTCCAGAAGTAGCTCACCCAGCAAATCAGTGCATCTGCACTCCCCAAAGAGGTTTAGTTAGTTAGATTAGTTTTGGAGGTTTTCGCTGCAGCAGCTCGGCCACAGAGGATGGATTTATCAGAGAAACGAGCTTCTGCACATGATATATTTCCATCAACTTGCAGATTTCTTATGAACGTCGCTCAGAGTCCAAAAAAGACTCGTCCAAACCGAGTATATGTCTTGACCCTGTACGGTCAGTAGGGCTGGGACAATTCACCTATCTACCGATTCGATACCGTCACGATACTTGGGTGCCGATTCGATATGTATTGTGATTTTTAAGTATTGCGATTCGATATTATGATTTATTGTGATTTTTGTTTTTTTTTGTCTTTTTTAACACTAGACCATGGGGGAAAAGATGATACATACACTTCTAGGGACTTTTACTTTGGAAAATATCTAAATTAATCCAGTAAAAATGTTTGATTTTCAGCATGTATGTAGTCAGAGATGTCCTGAAGTCAAATATATCAGTCATTGTCAGCAATTATTTATTAAATTTTTTCCAGCAACCCAAAAATCAAAGAATAAAGACATTTCCCTCACAAATTAGTGGTATTTTCTTTTTAATTTATAAGGGGCATGTAATGTTTTATACTTCTGGTGAATATAATCCAATCAATCTTATTTCCATATATGTATTTTTTTTATATGCAGTTCCCTTTGTTAACACCTTATTTTGAAAAGCAGACGTAGTCACGTGTATACTTCCTCTAACTTCTCCAAGGTGGTCGCTAGCTCTCCCGTCAGCTCCGTTCTCTTTATACATCCATGGTCAGCTCCATCGGGGCCGTTTGAATGCATTTAACATAAATGTCAGTATATGGGTGCTCTATAGTTGTAGCGTCAGCCCATTTGACCTCGGAGATGAGAGTGACGGCCGGCTTGACCGCACGTTACCGCAATACGATAACGTTTCCTGTCCATGACAGAGTTAGCATGCAGCTTTAGCCATGATGTCTAGCTCTACTTTTCCTGCAATGTGTGAAACCCAAAGTGTTTCCATACTTTACTGGATGTGTAGAGTTTAGCACGCTGGATTTAAAATGTGAGGGTGCCGGTCGTATCCACGCAGACCCTCCGCCGTTTTCTACTTTCTCGCTGCGGTTTGATTTGGTTGAGGGATACGGAACGGATAAGACGTCACGTTACTCAGACTACAACAATAAAAGCGGTAACTTCCTTCTGCCTCCACATTGACTCAAATGAAGCAAATATATCAATTCTGGCATTAAAAAATCTATTTCAAAATCGCAAAAAAAAAAAAAAAAAAGAATTGTGATACATAGGTGAATCGATTTTTTTTTCCCACCCCTAACATCTGCATAAAGGACTGTTCCCGCCTTTTCATGTTGAAAGAGCAACGGCCAACGAGGAAACTCCAACACTCGGCCGACCAATCGTGTGACTTCATCACTCAGTGTCAGACTCTTGTGTTTGCAGGGCTGGCACTCTGCGGTCCGGCTAAAGAGTCTAACATTTAAAAGTCTGGAGAACATTCACAAAATCCATCGGGACCACTCAGCACAACTCTCTGAAAACTGTCTAAACACGTATTTAATCTGTTGATTCAAACTGAACCGTCGGGGTTATGTCTCACCTGTTTCCTGTTTTAGAAGCTGGTTTTGCTGCAGCCAGTGTTGTGATTCTCTAATAATCAGGTGGAGGAAAAGTTGTTTAGTGTTTGTATTCCGGGTTTGATTTTTCTGAACAAAAGCAGCATGTGATGCAACAGTTGTCAGACTTTTCCGTTATAACATGCAAACGCAGCGTCTGTCCTTCTGATCAATAACTGTATCTGTCCAGCAGAGCCCATTGGTCGGGCATTACTGGAGGGGGTTTGAGGTGATGATAATGTGCCATTCATGATGCTAATTTTATTTTTAACTCAGAGTTTTTATTTAACACTGCTGTGAGTCTGATTCTGTCCTGATGGAGCTGGAAACACTTTGAGTTTTTAACCAGTTTTCTGAGGCTGAAATGAAGCCAAAGATTGTCCATGTGTTGATGAAACGTCAGAAGATGTCAGCTGTGGTTGAACTTCCTGCAGAATGAATGCTGTCAAATTAAAAGTTTTCTGTCTGCATTCACCAGCGTTCTCCTGTTATTCATTTATTCTGAATGTTTTAGTCTGAATGTACCTACACAGGTGTTCTCACAGGTCACGTCCTGGTTTTAAAGGCTGATTCTGACACTTTCTAGACTAAATATCTTTCAATTTGAACTTGTAAGAAACATTTCACTACAATAAAATAGTATGTAGTAAGTACTATCCACCTCAATTACACATGTCAGAGTGAATAAAGCTTTTTAGATCAGATTGTCAGGGGATAAAATTAACTGAAAGCTAAATGAATGAATACATAAATTGAAATTTTGTTTTTCTTAATTCTTGTGATGCGTTCACTTCAGACTGACTCCAGGTGGATTTTAGAGTCTTTGCAAACATGCTGGATAGATGTGAATGAAAAATTCACACTCAATTCCCCAATTTTTCATTTTTATTCAGGAAAGAGTTTTAAAATTTGAAATTTTGTGACTATTTGACGAACAGCTGTGCGACTGGGCTGGCCAATCACACGTCGCATTAAATGGAAGACCACTGATTGACGAATGTGATTTCTAGATCTGGACTTGTACTGATACCCAGCCCTACCGGCCCAATTAAACTAAAACAAAACGCTCAATCTGACAACACCTTTTGCTCATGAATTTACACAATTCACCAAAAGCAACTGAACTGGGGTGTTTTTTTCTCTTTTCTCTCAAGTTCATACAGTCAAAAGGCAGAGCTCAAGTCATAAGACAGAATATAGAAATATGATAAAAAGAAAAACAAATTCACCATTGTTATTTGTATTTCTAAATGGAGTTTGGTGGCCTCCTGTGATTCCCAGCATCACTCCAAACACCTTCCACCTGAGCAGATGGAGTCTAATCAGCCACATGGAGAACACCTGTGTTCAGAGCTTTTAAGGCTCACTCACTGGTGTGTTTCTCTCTGTGGACGAACTACGCTCAAGTCACTCAAAGACAGTCACAGACGTGATGTTTATGTTACTGAAACTCAAGTTTAGCAGATTTTATGTTGTCTAAATCCTCCACTAAGACGACATTTTCCACCCTCATGAGGAGATTTATGTGTTTTTACTTCACCACCCTCAGGACTCAACGTCAACATTGAGTCTCTCAGGCAGATCAAACTGACTTTCCTCTTTTCTAAGCTGGCATTGTCTCTCTATGGAGGATGAAATCTGCCAAAAATAAATGACTCGATAAATAAATATGTCATCGAATGTAGTAAAAATAATATTAAAATGAATTTACTTCCTATTTATCTTTGTATTAATTCCCTTATTTATTCACTCTTCTGTTAATTTTCTCTTTTATTTATTTATTTTCATAATTCTTTAAATGTATTAATTTTAGCACTTTAGTTTTTATTTATTTATTTATTTATTTCTGCACGATTTTCACTTTGCATTTCACCCCTTATTTATTTCCCCAAACTTATTTATTTCTGTATTCTTTTCTTTATACGTTTCTTTATCCATTTCCTTTTCATTTCTTTGTGCATTTCTGCCTCATCAATTAAAAATCACTAAAAGAGATTTTTTTAATTTCATGAGAAATTGACTACAAATCTAATGAAGCACCACATAGCACACAGCTTGTATGTGTCTCGTCTTTATTCCAGTATTAACAGACATAGTGAACACATGGAGTTCATTTCTGGGCGGAGCGGCATCACACATCAGTACAAACTGCTTCATATCAAACAATAATGCCACAATCCTTTTAATAATTCACACATATTTACAAAAAGAGTGGACTTTATACAACAAAAGTGCATCTGATATAAATTCAGAAATAATATACAATGTGTTCATAAGATGCATTTACAATTTCCATTAGTATAAAAAAGGAAAATAAAATAAAATCAGCCCTCTTAGGTAGTCTTGTGTTGTCTCATATCTTATTAATCTGCCCTCTGTGTTAAACACTGCTGTTGGTGTGACACAGTGTGTTCATCTCTGCACTGTGAATAAAATAAATTCTTATTTTGCATCACGTCTCCCGTCGGTTTAACTCACTAGCTTCATTGTTGAGATTACATCATCATGAGGCATCAGGTGACACACGCGGTCACACAGGTTTCTCAGGTTTTACAACATTTTTCCGAACCACGTATGCAGCAGTTGAAAAGATCCCTGTCACTGGAAACTAGACAACTCTGTTCACTTTGTGTGTTCCTCCATCTAGCGACGCCGCCGTTACCGTTGTGGCAGCCAAATGCGTCCAGGTTGCTCGTAGTAACTAATGTAAATGTTGGCGTAGATAATAAACACAGAGGAGTATGTATTTAAAATTGATTTAAGTGAGATTGAAGACATTTTTTTCGAGGACACAGCTGCCGTCACTGCGAGCAACCACGATGCATTCAGCCTCGAGTCACAAGTTAACACGGTTAGCAGACACATGTTCTGTTTGTGATGGCGACCGATTAATGATGATTACTTTGTGGTCATTAGGTTATGGTGACCCAGCCCAGTCGCACAGCAGTTCGTGAAATAGTCATACAATTTAAAGTATTGATTCAAAGACACCATTTTTTTTGTTATGGTCATCACAAAATCTATTTAATCCATGTAATTGTGAACCAGGAAGTAAAGAGATCCCCGCACGCCACGTAAGGAGGAGGTCGGGGTGGGTCAAAAAACACCAGATTTTCACCAGGAGACCGCTGTTTGTGTCCCGTGTGAAACCAGAGGTCAAAGTCGATCTATTTTTCAAATAACTTCCGTACTGAAGTTACAGCACTTCTGGAGTTATTTTGACCCAAACTATGATCTTTTCCTAAACCTAACTAAGTCGTTTTGTTGCCTAAACCTTACCAAGTCGATCTATTCCGAAACCTAACTAAGTCATTTTATTTTGAAAAGACTGGAGCGGAAATTGACACGTGCGTCACGTGTTGCTGGACACTCGTAGGAAAACGCTGAGTGTCACGAAAAAAAATACGTAAAATAGTGTGTCTATGTACAAGAATCAAAAAGCTTAAATCCCGTGACTATTTCACAAACTGCCGTTGAGACTGTGTTGTGTAGGGAGACGACACCGCAGAAATGGATTCCTGTATGTCTTTGGCTTGTTCAACTTTGACCCGCTCGACTTAAATCACTTGTGCACACAGTATTTTCAATGCAGCACAAGTTCACAACAGCCATTTTAGGCACATTCACCTTCGTTTATTAGAATAAAATAACACCCGAGTTAGCTTTAAGCTCATTTGTATCAGCGGTCCCTTCAGAGGATGTACATCGAGATTTGTTCTTGGTTACGTGGTGCTACGCTTTAGGTCCAAACTTCTTTTTAAAAACAATATGTTTGGTTAGTTCCATTTTTTGGGGACTGAAATATGAGTAAAATCACACAGTAACTGAAGCTCTAGTGTCTTCCTCTCTACCTTCTTATAACACAAAATAAGTATTTTAAACTGGGGATTGATTTGAAACTTGTGATATGAAAACCGCCGACTGTACACCTGTTTCAGCTGCTTCATTCATCCACCTATTTCTTTAACGCATTAACGCAATCGTTTTTTCCTAGGTTGTAGCGGACTCATTCTTAAAGCTAGAGTGAAGATACTGGTATCATATGAAATAAGAAAACCTAAGGAATCCATCAGTACCAACAATGTTATACTAGCTTGTCATGAAGGAGGTTGAATAATACTACGAAGTCGTGCTGAATTTTGGCGAGGAAAACTGTCATAGTCATTTTCAAAAGGGTCCCTTGACCTCTGACCTCCAGATATGTGAATGAAAATGGGTTCTATGGGTACCCACGAGTCTCCCCTTTACAGACATGCCCACTTTATGATAATCACATGCAGTTTGGGGCAAGTCATAGTCAAGTCAGCACACTCACAGTACCTGTGAGGGTTTCTGAACAACATATGTCATTGTTTTGTGTTGTTAACTTTAAGGTACATTTTGAACTGATAAAAAATGTGTGATTAATTTGCGATTAATCATGATTAAATATCTGAATTGATTGACAGCCCTAGTTGCGACACGTCGTTGTGATTAAAGCACTTTAAATAAACTTGACTTGTTCTCTTGTGGTTGGTGCTGGTGAGCAGTTTGCTGGTTCGTAGATGAGCTGTGGATGGGTTTTGTTCATCAGCTGACAGGATGCGTAGAGCCACACGACGACCCTTTTGATTAACTGGAACATGTTCATATGTTCGGGGCGTGGCTGATTGGCTGATTGGCTGATTGGCTGATTGGGGCATGGGGGTCCCTGAGTTACAGGTGGAGGCTTGTGATGCATTCAAGTGTTCCTCATCAACTCATAAAGTCAGAAAGTTCTGTTTTCACCACCAAGAAGTTACACGTTGGACCACAGTTCAACTCATATCATAAATTTTGTGACTTTACAAGTTGACGAGGACCAAACGAACGCAGCGTCGTCGTCGCCCACACATTATAGCTCCTCTGCTGCCTTCCCATTGGCTACAGGCTGCTCCTTCTCTTCCTGTCTCCTCCGTCTGTTGAAGAAGCCGAGCTGAGCAGAAAGCAGACACATTTATGGTTTGAAATGCACTTCAACTGACAGCATGATTGACAACATTTCACTTCACACACGATAACTGTTGGTAACGGTTTTAAATTTCCATTATTTGCCACAAGGCAGTCCAAAAGTGACGCCAATGCTGAAGTGCCTTAAACCTGCATTCTCTCAAGTAGCCAGAAGGGGGCGACTCCTCTGGTGGCAAAAAGAAGTCTGATTGTATAGAAGTCTATGAGAAAATGAGCCTACTGCTCACTTGATTTATTACCTCAGTAAACATTGTAAACATGAGTTTATGGACTCAATCACTAGTTTCAAGTCTTCTTCAATACAACATGATGTTCATTTAGTAAATTATGGTCCCATTTAGAGTCAAACAGACCATAAAGCAGGGGATGCCTTGTGATTGACAGGTCGCTACCACGGCAATGTCCAGTCTGGGAGTTGTCCTTTATTTGTCTCAGAACTTTAACCCTTTCACAGTGTGTTTTCACTTCAGCAAAGTTAATTATAACATTTTGGTCACCTAAAAACGTCTTATTCAGCGTTTGGTTGTAATTAGCTCCACCCTCTCGTGTCACTTCTGGTTGCAAAAAAACAAGATGGTGACAGCCAAAAAAACAAGATGGTGAAGGCCAAAAAAAAAAAGATGGTGACGGCCCAAAACCAAGATGGTGACGGCCCAAAACCAAGATGGCAATGACCAAAAATCAAGATGGTTATGGCCAAAAAAACAATATGGCAATGACCAAAAACCAAGACGGCGACGGCTAAATAAGAAATAAATAAGCTTCTGTGAAAAACGTCCGGGATACTACAGAAGAATCTTACCTGTGACTGGACTGCAGTAGTGGAAGAAGTAACTTAAGTAAAAGTAGTAACACCACAGTGTAAAAAATATTCTGTTACATGAGTCAGAAAGTCCTGCATTCAAAACTTTACTTCAGTAAAAGTATAAAAGTATTTTCATCAAAATGTATGTAAAGTACCAGAAGTAAAAGTATTAATTCTGCAGAATGATCTATATTATATTATTGTATTATAATTATTGATGCATTAATGCGTCCATCACTTTAATGTTGCAGCTGGTAAAGGTGGAGCTATTTCTAATGACTTTATATACTGATGGTAGTTTAATCTATAATAACACATCATCATTTATTTTACTTTGTATTAATAATCTGAATCTGTAAAGTAACTAAAGTTGTCAGATAAATGTAGTGCAGTAAAAAGTCTAATATTTCCCTCTGAGATGTAGAAGAGTAGAAGTATAAAATAGCATAAAATGGAAATACTGCCCCACCTTCCATAGTGCCAGGACCAGTAAGGCCAGTAGCAGCAGGCCTCCCAGTGAGCTCCCCAGTATAATCCAGACCGGAACGATGTAATCTTCCTCCTTCCTCAGCTCCAGGATTATCTGAACACATTCACATCATCCACCGACTGAATTTAATTTATTCTCTTCTGACCTTCTGAGCTTTCAACATGCTGGAATAAATTATCTGAAATAAACTCAATAAACCGCAGAAGGTCAAACCCAACATCAACCAAACAGACACACACACACACCTCATTTCTATAAATACTTTATGATCTGAATTTATATTAGACATCACATCATGTAGATTCAGTGGAAGTTACATTTTAAGGGTCTTTTCTCATGATGCAGCTGATTGTTGTTTGTGTTAGAAGTCACACATGTAGTTTGTTTAACACTTTATCTTTATATTTGTTACATACGGACAAAATAACAAAAACACTACAACAACATGAGGGCAGGATTAAATTGATTTATACAGTTTAATTTTAAAAAGACTTAAAACCAAAAAAATTAAATGTGATTATGTGCCTAAGAAAGGTTAGGTTTTGTACACAATACAAGTGTCTTAACCAGGGCTGTCGATTAAAAATATTTAATCACGATTAATCGCATCATTGTCCATAGTTAATTGTGATTAATCGCAAATTAATCACACATTTTATCTGTTCAAAATGTACCTTAAAGGGAGATTTGTCAAGTATTTAATACTCTTATCGACATGGGAGTGGACAAATATGCTGCTTTATGCAAATGTATGTATATATTTATTATTGGAAATCAATTAACAACAACACAATCATAAAGTGGGCATGTCTGTAAAGGGGAGACTCGTGGGTACCCATAGAACCCATTTTCATTCACATACCTGGAGGTCAGAGGTCAAAGGAACCCTTTGAAAATCACCACGAGAGTTTTTTCCCGCCAAAATTTAGCGCAAGTTTAGAGCGTTATTTAGCCTCCTTCATGACAACCTAGTATGACATTGTGTTAATGCGTTAAAGAAATTAGTGGCGTTAAAACGAATTTGTATTAATGCTTTATTATCGCGTTAACTTTGACAGACATACTCTTAACATTAAATTATAGTTTAATTTATCCATATTTAACATACTGTAATACTGTATGGGCAAGTACTTTTCCAACTTATCTGAACAAAATATTGCTGCTACAGAAACAGTTTATTAGATTAGCAACTTTTTTGAATGAAGTTCGACCAAGTGCAGCACTTTTTAGATTTTTTTAGTTTACAGTTGTTGACTATATTTGACATCAACATTCTCCAAACCTGTACGTTTGTCGAGATATAAGGATGCAGATCTACCTCGTTGTTTTAGATATTATTTTGTTAACAGTTTTCTATCACATTTTGTGGAGTTATCTTATGGAATGAAAATGTCAATTTAACGTTTTCCTCTGTGTCATTGTCTGTGTATAAAAAGGGACTTAGAAATGCTCTGCTGACAAAAACATTTGATTTAGAAAAAAAAATGATCACTCTTAGAAACTCTTACTGTAAATATTTCAATTAATCCTGCTTCTCTGCCTGTTTTTTTGTTTGTTGAACTATACACTACACTTATTTTATATGTGCAATTTTTGAACACTAATATCTTAAATGTACTGGTGATTTTGGTCATGATAGTATTTATTGTATGTCCTTTGGCTGGGGTTTTTATTTAAGCCATTACAGGTTTCTAACACATCCTCACACATGTTTTACATTCCTTCCATGTGAATTGTATTTTACTGTCTTTTGATAAGTGTGAAACAAATAAAAAAAAGATGGAGATGATAAAGTGCTTCACTTAAAAAAGAAAGAACATTAGGGATAAACTGTACCTAACAGGAAAAAGTGATATGAAGAAATGATAATTAAAAACAGAACTTGTGGATGACATTACATTCTCAGATGTTTCTCTTTTTTTGACCACCCATTTTTACTTATCCACCCCCAATGAGTGAGTAAAAGAAACCTTGTTGAATATCGGTAGCTGTTATTGTTGTAATAAAACTGTCTGACAGCAGATGGCAGCAAAACTCCACATCTACAGTTTATATGTGTAGTTATAACACTGTGTTTGGTGGAAAGGTAGTTAGTTCATAACTCAGTAAATAACTAAATAAGAAAGAAACTCACTGAGTCAAAATGTCACTTAAATAACAGCTGGTTTGTTTGTTAATATCTCTGTAATTACAATAGTTGTAGTTTGACTTATGCAGCTCTCACAGTGGGCTTTATAATCTGTGTTAGTACATTGAAAGAAAATTCAATAATGATTTTTGTTGTTTGTTTTTTCCATAGTTATTTGTTGATTTATTGGATTGTTGTCTACTGATTGGTTAGTTTTTCTGCTTAATTTAGTGTGCTTTTGTTGTCTTTTTTTTTTCGTTATTTAGCTTAATTTTCTTTTCTTTTGTTTGTCTCCTTATATTGAGGGGAGGTTCTGTAGCTTCTTGACCTCTCCTGTCACTTTCCTTATTTTTATCTGGATTTGTATGTACTTTGCTAAATAAGCCTGGTTCTGATTCTGATAGTATTTCTGTTTTATTTTTATGTATGTGTTCCTCTAAATTTCCGTTTGGTGTATTTCTGGTGCAGCCCTGACCTTCCTTTTGATTAGGGACATCTGAACAGGAGTATATACTTCCCGTTAAGTAACAATTAGGCCTGAATAAAACCAGCTTGTACGAGGGAAAGTGGATTAATAAAAATCCTGCTTTGCTTTCACCTATACGAGTGCTGTCGGTGTGATCTGTGTGCATACGACCAGAAACACTTAACTTCTTAAGGTTTACACTCTGCTACAAGTGTTGGACGCTGCACGGCTGATGCAGCCGCACTCACTGCCTCTCTCTGCTGCTTTTCTTCAGCTGTATACTCAAATAAATATGGCTGAATATCTGAGTCAGCCAAAACACTGTAAAATGTATCCTCGTATATAACATCCTCCGCACTCTTATTTTGGGATGAAATTTTCACTGACACGTCACATGACGGCGCTGCATGCAGGAAGATCAGCAGGTTTTGGCAGTAGGAGAACTCAGCTTTCTGGGTCAATATAGACCTTTTCATTGTCATTCTGTTGCTAGGGCAACAGGTTTGGTCCAAGTTTACTTCCTGTCAGCTACTGCATTAACAAACATTGCATAGGAACATACAAAGGGGCTCATTATTTCTTCCATTGACCACATTTACCATCAACACTGATTACACATCCACATTAAAGTGATGCAACAGCTGATCTCCAGTCTGATCTGTGATTTAGTGTTTGAACAAAAGAAGAAGTACACAAATCACAGCCCTCAACTAGTTCATTCATTAGTGTATTCATCGAGTGGTTGGTTCATTACCTGTCTGACAGGTCGGTCCTCCTGGAGGAACATGGGACTGGACGCTTCCAGCTGGATGGAGGCAGCAGTCAGTAACTCCAAGGACCTGAAGCTCACCTGAAACAGGAAGTCAGTCGTCCGATGGGAACGTAAAAGACTACAGATGTAAAGTATCGAGGATCTATGTGAGGACAATACATCAAACATTTGTGGTTTCTTAGAGAAGTAAGCAAACATTGGCTTTTTTCTCAGGGTTCCACGTTGGTTTCAATGTACGTTCTATATTTACAGTTTAATTTCGGAGAAACTGGAAACGTAGAGGTTCCTTAAGAGACTCACAGCGAGCAGAGCGGGAAGCTGAAGTTGTCCTCCGAGCGTCACCTTCAGCTCTCTGGAGGCCGGCAAATTCAGTCGGCATCGGACCGCCACGCTCACACTGTTACTGTGGTTCTACACAGACAGACAGAAGAAGAAGAAGAAGAGGAGAGGAAGAAGAAGAAGAAGAAGAAGAAGAAGAAGAAGAGGACAGCTGTCTCTCTGTCTCAGTGGCTAAAGGTCATCATGAAACGTCATGGGTCTTACCAGCTGCGACAGGTGAGACAGGTCCTCAGCTGTCACCTGATTGGTTGTTCTGGGCTGAGGCAGCACGCAGTGAGAGCCAGCTTCCTGCAGGGAGGAAGAAGAGGAGGAGGAGGAGGAGGAGGAGGTGTGACTGTATTATACTGTATATTTCTCTTTATAGAGTCTGTGTAAATGGATCCATGTAGCTCCTCCTGTCTTATTAAGATGTATGTAACTGTTCCCCCGTGGTATACCTGCTCGATGCTGTAGTCTGTGATGTTCAGCAGCTGGTTCCCCTTCCTGGTCCCAGACCAGATTTCAGCCCTGAACAGGACGTCCTGCACTGAGAAGATGCCCAGGTTCTGGATCTACACGCAAAGTAAAAGATGGCAATAAAAACATAAATAGAAATCTCTTATTGTAAACCCTTAAAGTGACGTCTAACACATCCCTGCAGTTATTTAGTTATGATTTATATCATTTTTGTTTTCTAATTGTTAGAGACAAAAAAGGTTACATTGTTTGTAGGCAAGTCATTACAGGGGTTGAATTATTTCATTATAGTTTATTTTGTTTCTTTTAATTGCATAGATTGTATGGGTAGAGTCGTAGGAAAGGCGTTTCCCTTTTAGACTGGACCACATGTTCAGGTGTATATTCAGGTCTCCTGTTGTGTGTGGCAAAACGGCAGAGCGAACAGTTTTTTGTTTGTTTTAAAAGATTAAACGCTGATAGGTGTGGTTTGATAGATGATTTTTCGTTTGAACAGAAACATGTCATGGATTGCATCTGTTTTATTTCAATAAATCTTTTGTTTATGGACTTTCGAATGACGGAGTTATTGGAATTATTTGGATCACATGAGTCAGAAAAACCCTCCACAGCCACAGAAATAGTCACAAAATAATTGATTTTATGTACATAGTATCTGTAATACAAAAAAAAATCCTAAATGTCCTCTTAAACTGAGATAAGATCAGACATTTCTGTAATGAGGCCGCAGGATCCTGAAAATTTAGTAATGATTCATAATAATAATTTTACACTTCTCCTAGTGTCACATGTCAAAATGTCTCCGTGGAAAAAGGTCTCGCGGACAGACATCAAATAATCAAATATACCAAAAAACTAGAAAAGTCACATCAGACATGAAAAGTGACATTTCTAGACCAACATGTTCAGTGAACTCACATAATAAGTGAGGTTGAAGGTGGGAGGGCTGCTGTCTGGTTGGTCCCAGGAGGAGGAAGAAGAGCTGTCTGCTCTGATTTCAAAACGAGGAGGGTTAGGGTCTCTGACAGGAGAAGAGAGGAAGAGTTTGTTGTAATATAGACTTATTATAAGCATCATTAAAGGGCCATTTCACCCAAAACATACTTGAATCTCAGCTAATTTGAGTCTTTATAAACACACTGTTGTACTTAAACTATATGGAGGAACCTGCAAAAATAAAAAATAAATAAATAAATGACTTGATAAAACAATAAATGTCATTAAATGTAGCAAAGATAATATTAAAAATAAAAATAGTCATTAATTAATTGATCAAATGTGACATAATACAAACGGTACATTTAAATGACAATACATAGATTTAAAAATAAATATAAAATAATGCAAATAAATACATTAAAAATAAATACAAAAATAAATGAATAAATAAAAAATAAATGCAAAAATAAATACATAAATAAATAAAAGGGAAAATTAAACAGAAGAGTAAATGAATAAGGGAATTAAATCAAAGATAAATAAATAAAGAAACAAATTAAAACAAATATCAATTTATGTCACATTTTATCAATTAATTAATGGCTACATTTATTTTTGATATTATTTTTGCTACATTTAATGACATTTATTAATTAATTTATTGATTCATTTATGTATTTATTAATTTATTTTTGATTTTGGCAGGTTCCGTCCTCCATAAAAAAAGACCACACATCAATAAAATCCAAGTTTATAATATTTCCTGATGTTGTTAAATGTTTTTGTAAACACAGCAGTGGAATATGTTTTACTGCAATCAGCAGAGAAAATGTGCTGATGCTTCATCTATATCTCAAACATCAACTGCCTCTAATTTGTAGGCTCAGAAAATACTGAATTTTTCCTTAACACATTTATCTGAACCCTGATGATAAATAATTGTTGCATTTGTTCGATTTTCAGTAGTTATTTCCTAATGTTTACATGTATGTACTGTATGTAGATGATCTATTTCTCTGTTGCATTCCTGTTACTGGAACAGTTTTACCAGGAAGTGATGTCACTGACCTGGTGAAGAGGAGGTCAGTTTGGTACTTCAGAGGGAGAAAGATGTCGTTGATGTTGTCGTCTGGGTATCCCTCCTCTCCATCACTGATTAACACACACACACAGACTTGTGAAGACATTATATTGACTTATCTCCTGGGACCCTTAGGCCTCACATGAACCTAAATCAGAAACAATAGACCTGGATCTGGACCCTGATCTTGATGGTTTACCTTTTGGGGACCTGGTGTGTGTCCCCACAATGTAGCTATGAAAACAGATGTACAAGTACACACAGAGACACACCTTTGTACTTCTATACTTATAGAGGAACCTGAACCTTAACCCGATCATTTTAACCCTCAAACACCTTTTGAAGACGTGAGAACTAAAGAAAAAGACTCCTCAAAAATGTCTTGCTTCTTGTTTTGTTTGCTGCTCACATGAACTCGAACTTGTTCATTTGAAACAAGAAATATATATGATCTGATATTACAACTAAATCGTGTAATAGACCCATTCGTCCACCAGAGGACAGTGTGCCAGTGTCACATTTTGCCTCGCAGAGACGTGAATATTACGCGCCTGTATTAACGTGCAGTACCAGCAGGGGGAAACAAAACCACTTAATTAGGTTAAGGGAAAACGTCATGGTTGGACTTTAAAAAGTACGTAAACTAAGTAAAACACGTACGGAAAACAATGTAACGTCACTACAAAACACGTGAAAAACGGCACCAGCTAAATAAAACACCGGTCTCGAACAAGGGGGTTAGGATCGAAAAGTAAAAAATGACGTCCTTGCGTTTTTTTTCCTAACCACTTTTCCGTGACCTTGATGGAAAAGGTCATGAGGTCAAGGAAAGAAATTCATAAGGTCTTAGGAAAAGACACCCGTGGTGCTCAGAGAATCCGACTGCACTTCACTAGGCTCCGTAATTATGATGCGACAGCGGCGGATGTCGTGGGACTGCCGTCATGAAACTACAATATTCCAAAGATGGACTATAAAATAAGCGCTTCTTCTCCTCGTGCATTCTCACATGGTTTATTCATGCAGGATATATAACCAGCTGCTTCAGTGTGACGGAGAGATACCGCAGGTCCTGCTGCTGTTACACTTTACAATCAACATAAAGGATTATTTTGTCTTAAATGTGGACAACCCGTTGAAAGATATTAGGCTACTTCATTATTAAGGTTGGAATTGAAATTAAAAAAGGAATAGCCTATAAGCTACCAGTCACAAAGGTTCATATGATAAATAGTTCATTGAGTTATGGAGAAGGCGTATAACCATATAAGTGTAGACTATAGGGTTCTTCATCCTACTCCTTATAGGCTAATATTTACTGATGTTGATTATTTGTTTATTGACATTTTTTTTCTTCTCTCAGCATCCTGTTTTTATCACTAATTGATAAAAAAAGAAAGATAAATTGTCTTTAATGAGGACTTTTCTCATTAACTTCCAAACTCCAAACAAACACTGAAATAAATCAAACAATTGTCAGAGTGACATCAGCTGTCTCACCTGCTGGTCGCCATGACTACCCGGACGTGATCCAAGAAGACCGAGCGGCTGAACTCAAACTCCAGACGGAAGGATACCTGGACAGGAAGAGAGCTGGTTGCTTTCAAAATAAAACAACTGACATTTTCCACCTTCTTCGAATGTTATGTTAGATTTTAGTTGGTATGGCCCTGTACTCTTCCTCCTAACTGGCTCAGTAGGCTGTTATCAGTCTATTGGTGAGCCAGAGGAGGAGCATTATTGTTAGGGCAGCGACCTCTAGTAGCCGTAGTAATTATGACGGGAGCAAAAGAGGAAGTCAGGTGACGTCAAACAAATACAGGGCTTTCACCCAGGAGACCAAAAGTCAATGTTGACTCATTTTAACATGTGCAAGTTAACTTATATAACGTGCGTAATTTACTTAACTTAACAAACGTACTCACCCAAACCATGACCCTTTTCTAAACCTAACCAAGTAGTTCACCAATTCCTAACCAATTCACAACGTTAACCACGTGTTCAAAACTGCGAACCATTTCACAACATGCGATTAGGTGCAGTTTGCCCCGTCTGAAGTATTATAATGGTGGTGATAACGACTGATAACGGCCATTTAATGGGCTGATAACATTCAAAATGGGTGCATTTTCTCTGATTAAATAAATACATTCAGTTTCTATATATACTTGTACTTTAAAAGGACAGTAAGACATATCTAAAAATGTTAAAATCCTAAGCGGAAGATGAATATTCAAACCTCTGACCCTCTTCAACCATCAGGTCTCATCAGTTTATACTATTCTGAATGTTTTAACGTCCCGACATGTGAAACGCTTTGTGTGGTTTCGTCCTATGATCATCTCAGACTGTGTTTCCCTCCGGCGGCGTCTCACCTCATCCAGCAGCCACCGCCTCATTAACAGGAAGCCCACAATAATCTGTACCGCAGTCTGGACCCATAAACTGGACTTCATTCAGACAGCCATCTGTAGAGCAGGCCCTCGGGGTACCATCACGTTTACAGGACGGTCATTAGGCTAATGAAGGATGTTAGTGGATCGCAGATTCCTGCTCTGTTTAATCACTATCATTAGTCTGACAGCTGTATGAATAACACCTGTTTTACTGTCTGTCTGCGGTTACAGTTACAACAAACTGACATTTCACTTACATTTTTATTATCTGTGAAGTCTGTTGTTCTGTATGTTTTATGTTTGGTGAAACTATATTATGAAATTGGTCTAATAATCACCTCTCTGGAGAGTACACCAGAAATTAAGTATTGACTTATTGACTGTAAAGTTGGGGGACTCGCAATAGATGAATCAAAACCAGGAGAGTCTGTGCAGCTGGATATATATTATATATAAAATACTCTGACTTTTACTCCCTAATATGGGCATAGAGTATAGAAGCAAATACTAAGTGTATTATTGGTTACATCAGCAGTCTGTGGTGGTAAAACATCAGTAGAGGTGTATAGACGCAGAACCTACCTGAGACAAGGACTTCATGAACGGAGCGCTGATGTTACAGCTCCTCTGATTGGCCAGTCTGTCCTCGGAGGAGCACTCAATCTGAATATCTGATTGATCCTGTGGGGAAGGGGAGGAGCCTGATGAGTCATAGAGAGTCGTTCTTCCATCTCATATGATTGTGAATGATACAAAACGCATGAGCGCCAGCTGGAGCTGTTGTTATAACACATTCTCACTCCCAAATACCAACGTTTGGTCAGTGTTTCTACGTTTAGACTATGACGCTCTACGTACCCCTCTAGCATCAGTTTAGGACGTGTCAGGGACGGCGTGTCAGTTTCCTCTCGTTACATACATAGTGTCTTTCAAAATAAACTTCTAACGTAGGTTTACTTCGTTTTTATGTTCACGTACGCAACAAAACTACTTGGTTAGGTTTAGGCAAAGATTGTGGTTTGGATTAAAATAAGACATAAGAAAGTTACGCAACAAAAGTAAGGTAAAATAAGTCGGCGTTGGACTCACGGGACACAAACAGCGGTCTCCTGGGGAAAGTCTTGTGTTTGTTTGACCCGTCCTACCACACCTCCCACTCACCCTACGCACCCCGTCTCCGTCTTCATCCACACTAATACATTCCAGTTTTAAACCGCATAACTTTTGCTACATTTATGCTTAGCGTTCACACTACTTCGGCGTTTTCAAGCCCCTAAAACGGAGACGTTTGAAAACGCTGCTGATGCCGTTTTAGTTTTTAAAACTCCGTGGTTGCGTTTTAATCTGGACAGACAGAAACGGAGACGTTTGACAACGATGACGCAGATGCCCACGTTCATTCCGGATTGGGGTCTTATCAGTCATGACGTGTCCTTCCCTGATTCGTCATCACGTAAACCTTTCCGGAAGAAACCAAACGACATCAGCTTCGACCACCAGCGGTTAATTTCAATGTTACAAGCGTTGCTGACCTCGTTGTCTCTGCTAGCAGCTGTTGTGCAGTTAAATTTTGCATTTTATAATGCTACTACTGCCTACATGCTCAGGAGAGAAGCTGTTTTAAACACAGTGCTGAGCTGCATTTGAAATTAATCTTCAGGTCCACTTCTATGTGACGTCTACTGCTGACCTGCTATCTACCCCTAAAGATCCCCTGTCCCCTCCTAAAAAAGACTAAAACGGGTCTATTGTGGGTCTAGGAGGGTTAAAGAACTGGATGTAGGTTGAATCACTCGTATATGTTTACAGTCAGACAGAGAACAGGAACAAACGTTTATTCTATGAAAACACCAGATTATTTCTGATCTAATGAAACTGATTTAATGCTCCATACATCACCTTGACTATGAGGCTGGAGAAGAGCAGGTTGGAGGAGGTGGAGATGTGGATGGCGGCTCCGTACGCGTTCTCTCCCTGATTCTCAAGTCGAGCAAACACCACCATCCTCCTCCGCCCGCTCTCCACCACGTGCACCGAGGCCTCTGACGCCCCCGGTGGCTGCAGAGCGACCACGCGGCCCGGTTCCTCGTGCTGCAGAACTGCCTTCAGGTGAAACACAGAATATGAATTAGCATGGGTTCTCTAATAAATTATAATAATACTTGTGTGTGTGTGTCACTCACTGAACATCCATGAGGTCAGTGTGACTGTGGAGGATGAGGTCAGGAACGCACGTATCTTCCTGCTCACAGCCGTTCCAGAAGGGAAGCTACGGCGAGAAACAAGGATTAATTCACTTCTTTTTGATGAGGCACCACTTTAATAAATCAACACATTCTCACTCCCAACACGTCAAATACCAACGCTTGGTCAGAGGCCCTACGCATCAAACTATGACGCTTTAGGTACTCCTTTAGCAGCAGCGGTCTGTGAAAGTCTGTTTGTTTGACCCAACCGGGGTCTGAAATTAGCACTCGCCACCCGCCAAATGCGGGTAATTTGTTGGCAGACAGGGAAAAGGGAAAAGAGAACCGGTTCCTAGTTGGTTCCTAGTTTCCTAGATTCCTTAGCATCTCATGCCTCCGTGACTATCGATTCCTCTGTATTGATGCTTTCTGACAGTTACACATGCACAATGACACATTTGCACGCCTTATCATGTTCCAGTTTGTTTGGGACCGGAGACACGGCGGTGAGAAAAAAAAGTGTTCAAAAGCATGGCGCTACTAAACCTGAGCACCCTATTTTACCCTGATAATGCGACACTGTGAACAACAAATATGTGTTGAATTGGTCAGGAGGAGAGTTAGTAACGTTAGCTGTTAGAAGCACAGTCCTGCTTGGTTAAATAAGGGAGCTACTAATGTTACGGAGGTGCCATTGAGTTACAATTATGAAGCGTTCAAGCTCTGCTCAGTAAAAATGACTATTGGGTGAAGGTAAATTACAATGTTATCATGATGTGTTCAAATGTATGTGTGTTCTTTATGTAAAATATACTGAACATTGAATGACATCAGATCTAAAAATGTTATTCCTTCATTGAGCGCAGAGATTTTAAAGTGGCAGACAAAAGAAAATACTTACCTGTCACAGTGGCAGGAAGTGAAAAAAATCTCAAAATCAATCACATTGTTAGGAGGCTGGTTGAAAAGGTGTTTTAGCAAAGTGGTTGGTTTAAAAATCTAAGGAAAATGAGGCCTGCCTGGTCGGGACATCTACCTCTGGAGCTCAATACAACAGACTGAGAGACAGGTGTGACATCACCTGGATGAACTCTCACCTCGGCCCTCAGGACGCTCGACCAGTCGGGGTCCAACACCGGCCCCTCGTCTGGGCTCTTCAACCCGGTCTCCCAGGATAACTGCAATGGGACGCCCGTAGTCAGTCGTCTCCTGTTCAAAGATACGGTGGTGCGTTTAGGGATTCACACTGACTTTTAGGATTTGTGTGTTTTATACTGGTTGTGATCGGGTTGTGATGTTCTGACCTGGATGGAGAAGCCGAGGCGTTGACAGCTCTGACCTCCAACCGGCAGAAACAGACTCCTGGGCTGCTGTCGGTCTGATTCGTCCAGAACAGCTCGAGGAGGAAAACGCCTCTCATCCAACACCAGACTGTACCAAACAGCTGGGAGGAGGAGAAGGAGGAGGATGAGAAGGATGAGGAGGAGGAGGAGGAGGAGGAGGAGGAGGAGGAGGAGAAATGGGTTTTAAAGGAGGCAAAGTAATCCAGTCTCATCAAAGTCTCATCCAGCTCGTATGCAGCACAATGATATTGTAAACACATCGAGAACAGACTTTACAGGTCTTTCAGGTGATATGAAAGAAAGTGATGTCACCAGGTGTTCTCATTGGTGCAAACTGCACTTGTTATGTTTCCAAATGTTGGGCAAGTTTTAAGGGAATTCCTGAAAAGTTGGCAAATAAAACACGAATCAGCTGTCTTGGAGGGGTAGGGGGACAGAGGATGTTCAGGGGAGATAACAGGTCAACAGTAGATGTCACATAGAAGTGGTGTACATCATTTAAAAGATGGGAACCTGAAGATTAATTTGAGATTGCAGCTCAGCACTGTGAGTCAAGGTGTTCTAGTCATTAATAAGAAATAAACATAATTAATTAATTAAAATAAATAGTGAAAGTGTGTAGGGTTCTTATATAGAAGTATATGATGGTCATCGTCATGCTCTATTATGTCTCATAAGTTGTTGCAGCAATTTTGGGGTTGATACCATTTGTTACACAGATTTGGTGCTAAATTTAACAATTTTTTACCATTGGAGAATTGATAAAAAATTATCAATAATCCCTCCAAAATACCACATTAAGTCACCAAGACCTTGAGGAACACCATAGAAAAAGCCATGCTCTGATTTGGTATCAAAAACTTTTGACATTTGGAGATTTCTGCAAGAATCGCATTTTTCAGCGATTGGATGGCGAGCACTTCTGTTGTGTAAACTGCTCAGAAACCCCCTTATTGTCCATCTAGCTAGGAAAGCCATCCATCATCTGAATGCTCTAGGTCTCTAGTTTGTGGCTGTAAAGTTTCATGAGGCTGTGATTATCCTAGAGGTCACCACAAGGTCATTTTATACAGTGAGGTCAAGTTTCACTACAATGAAATGGCTCCTATGGGGACTAACATCATCACACATGAATACAGTTGGGCCTCATTGGATCCACAAGAGTCTCAGCTTTACAGTGATACCCAATTTATGTAATTCAAGACTGTTTAGGGACCCCAGTATGCAGAAATATTCAAAACACCATTTTGGGAATAGGCGAAAATAACACATTTATACTGCATGAAAAAACTTCATGTGATTATCATAAAGTGGGCATGTCTGTAAAGGGGAGACTCGTGGGTACCCATAGAACCCATTTTCATTCACATATCTGAAGGTCAGAGGTCAAGAGACCCCTTTGAAAATGGCCATGCCCTCGCCAAAATTAGCATAAGTTTGGAGCGTTATTTATCCTCCTTCATGACAGGCTAGTATGACATGGTTGGTACTGATGGATTCATTAGTTTTTTATGTTTCATATGATACCAGGATCTTCACTCTAGCTTTAAAACTGAAAGACAGTAATGTTGGTCGGGTCTCAGAGGGTTAATACCAAACCATGTTGTATCAAATAAAGGCAGGGTGTCATACTAGCCTACTTTATGGGTGAGAATTACAACTCTGCAATTATTTAAAGATCTTTAATAAAAGACCATAGTATTTGAAAAATAGGAAAGTCCACCCAAAGAGCACCTGAGTGGGAACCATCCCTTTATTTCTAGCACCCTCTGCTGTAACCCTCCAACATCACAGCTCCAGTCACACTGAGCATGAGTCAGAACTCCACGAGGTCAAAGACGGAGTCTCAGCCTTTCATTTAATATCCTTGTGACAAACCAGGAAACAGGTTGTTATTCTGCCTCACTGAGACGACACACACACACACTGAGAGACGGACGATAAGATTCACCTTCAGACCACAAACCACCACTTCCACTGAGAGAGGACATCTACAGGAGGAATACTGGGAATACTGGAATACTACCACTTCAACCAGCTGCTGAATCCACAAACTGAACCAGAGTTTTACAAGAACAAAGTACTCAAAGTGAAAGTAACTTTCAGGAACAGGGAGTGGCTGAGCCGTCTGCCTGCTGTGTTTTCAGCTTCACTCAAGAGACTAATGGCTTCCAGATTAGAGGACGATCTCTGCTGTTCTGTCTGCCACGACGTCTTTAAAGATCCTGTCATGCTGTCATGTAGCCACAGCTTCTGGTAAAGTCTGTCTGCAGAGCTGGTGGACAGAGAAACACGTCCAAGAGTGTCCACTTTGTAAGAGAAGAATCTCAAAGGAAGTACTACCTCCTAACTTGGATTTAAAAGAATCGTGTGTGAGAGTTTCTTACAGGAGAGAGCTCAGAGATCTTCAGAGGCTCTCTGCAGTCTGCACTCTGAGAAACTCAAACTCTTCTGTCTGGACCATCAGCAGCCGGTGTGTGTCGTCTGCAGAGATTCAGAAAAACACACCAACCACAGATTCAGACCCATCGATGAAGCTGCACGACAACACAAGAAGGAACTTCAGGAAACTCTGGAGCCCTTAAAGGAAGAAGTAAAGGTTTTGAAGAAGTTAAAGTGAAGTTTGATCAAACAGCAGAACACATGAAGGTCCAGGCCCGACACACAGAGAGGCAGATTAAGGAGCAGTTTAAGAAGCTTCACCAGTTTCTAGAAGAGGAAGAGGAGGCCAGGATGGCTGCACTGAGGGAGGAAGAGGAGCAGAAGAGTCAGATGATGAAGGAGAAGATGGAGGCTGTGAGCAGAGAGATAGCAGCTCTTTTCAGACACAGTCAGAGCCACAGAGGACGAGCTGAGAGCTGAAGACGTCTCATTCCTGCTCAACTACAAGGCTGCAGTGGAAAGAGTCCAGCAGCGCCCCCTGCTGGAGGATCCACAGCTGCTCTCAGGAGCTCTGATAGACCAGGCCAAACACCTGGGCAACCTGACCTTCAACATCTGGAACAAGATGAAGGACATGGTCTCCTACACTCCTGTGATTCTGGACCCAAACACTGCTGATCCAAGAACTCATCCTGTCTGAAGATCTGACCAGTGTGAGACGAGGAGAGAAACAGCAGCTTCCTGATAATCCAGAGAGGATTGATCGTTACTACTCTGTCCTGGGCTCTGAGGGCTTTAACTCAGGGACTCACAGCTGGGACTGTCCAGGTTGGAGACAGTATATTCTGGTTACCTGGGTGTGTTAGCAGAGTCTGTCCAGAGGAAGGGAGTCATACGGTCTGGATTTATGGACAATATGGTTCAGTTAATGGTAAATACAGAAGCATACTCCCCACCAGGTTCCATTCACTGATCTCGTAGTTCAGAAGAAGCTCCAGAGGATCAGAGTGAATCTGGACTGGAACGAAAGGAAAGCTGTCGTTCTCTGATCCTGATACTAACACACACATACACACCTTCACACACACTTTCACTGAGAGGATGTTTCCATACATTAGCACTGTGGCTGAACTGAAGGTTTTACCAGTGAAGGTCTCTGTGACTGTAGAGGACAACAGAAATAGAAGATGATGATGGTGATGATGATGATGGATGATGATGATGATGATGATGATGATGATGATGGATGATGATGATGATGGTGATGATGATGATGATGATGGTGTGATGATGATGATGATGAGATGATTGATGATGATGTGATGGTGATGATGATGGATGATGATGATGATGTATGACCGACACCACTGCCTTTAACAGGAAACAGCGGCGTATGTTGCACCCTTAAAGACATATGACTCCGTCTTCCTTTTGGCAACTTTTATTCTTCCCAGTTCTGTTGAAGTTATCTTTTACACGAAGCAATCACGAAACCGCTCGCACACATATGTAAAACATCAAGCACGTTCCTAATCGCTACTGCGCTGACTGATGACCTCATCACAGCCTGAACGTTGACCTTTTCAATAATAACATTGCGCTGACTGATGACATCACAATCACTCTGAACTTTGACCTCGTGATAATAACATAAATCAGATAATAGTGTAGTGTAGTGTATATTTCTTCTTAGATAACTTAAATCTATCTAGGTCAATAAAATGTAAATTATAAAATATTTCTAGGTTGCAACACGTACAGAGCTTCAGAGAGCAAGATTATTGATTATATCTTTAATGTGAAGTTTCTGTGTATTTGAACAGCAGGTTCAAACATTGATTTTGTTTATTCATGTAAAGTGTTTTAAAGAGATTTTATTTCACATCATATGTTCACTGTAATTCTTTATTAGAAATGAGATTAAAGCTTCAACTGGAAAATTAAAGTGACTCATGAAGCAGAAACTGACGGTGCTTTTGTTTTTTGATCTGAGGTTGTAACTTTAAAATGTAATATATACTGTATATATATATATATATATATATATATAAATATATATATATGCAGTATTATATATTATATATATATATATATAGGGCTGAGAGTTTCTGTGCTAGTCCCCAGTAAAACTGGACACTGGAGTGTTATTTAACCTCCTTCAAAGCTAGTATGACATGGTTGGTACCAATGGATTCATTAGGTTTTTTAGTTTCATATGATACTAGTATTCTTCACTCTAGCTTTAAAATTCAGCCTGCAACAACCTCTGAAAGACAGAATAGCGGCTGGGCACGCCAGAGTTTTAAGGGGTTAACAGATAAACTATTAATTAAGCTGTTTAAGTCCAAATACAATGCACACAAAGGACCAAATTATACTGCAAAGGTAATGTAATACGTTGTGTTCCTAATTACATTTTAAACAGAGTAATAACTTCTTCTTCTTCTTTGTGACTGATTAATAAAGTGGAGCATTTCCTGCTCCTTATTAGTTGTTGGATGCCGAGTGTAGCTGCAGAGCTCCTTCTCATCTGTTTAACAACTGAACTTTTGATTTATGAGCACACAGAGAGCTGAGGTAAGCTGCTTCAGTCCAGCTCAGTTCATGATAGAAACGCCACGTCTGCACTGAAATAAATAAACTCTCAGGTTTCGTCAACCATGGCTCCTGTCCTCTATCTGTCCACTGGAGCGTGATCGTTTTGATACCATGTGGCCAGTATTGGCGTGTGTGCATGCATGCATCTCTATATGTGTGTCTAATCCGGTCCAGATGATCAGGGGGAAGATGAGGAGGAAAGAAAGTAGAGAGGAAGGTATGAAGGTATGAAGTGATGGAGGAGTGACGCAGTTTAACGGCGGCTGGCCGGCGTTAGCTCGTTATAGCGAGGTTTCCATGCAGCCGGCCCGCACATCTGCAGCCCAATTACACAGAGACACGACAACACAAAGCACTGTGGGGAATCTCTGCTGCGAGGAAAAGACCACGACAAGACTTTCCACACACAGACGGTAGAAATACCGAACATCTGGGTGAGTCTAGTTAAAATGTCCACACAGATGGATACCGGACAGCTGTTTGAATCTGTAGAATTCAAACTTCATTCATCCAGACGAGCTTCAACATTCACTTCATCTCACTTTAAGAAGGCTGTGGGCCTACAACCACCACCTGCCAGTGGGCGACCTCCGGGTCAGTGCCCTCGGCATCAGAGACCAACGCACGGGGTACCCCTCTAGCGTTACTTTGGTCGCCTTGTCCTTTCAAAATAAACTTCCGTTTTCACAGGAAGTTAGGTTTAGGCAGCACAACCACTTAGTTAGGGATAGGAAACGGTGGTGGTTGACATTAACTTCACTGAGGAACAACTCAAGGGCTGACTATATCGACGAGTCACGTGACAAATAAGTCAACTTACTTTTAGCTTCACACTGGACACGAACAGAGGTTTCTTGGTTGACAATCTTGTGTTTGTTTACACGGTATGCTTTATGGCGGGGCTACCTTGTGATTGACAGGTCGCTACCACGGCGTTGTCCGGTCTTGGAGTTGTCCGTTGTTTTTCGTCTTAGAACTTTAACCCTTTCACAGTGTGTTTTCACTTCATCAAAGTTAATTATAACATTTTCAGCGTTGGTTGTAATTAGCTCCACTTCATTGTTAACATTTCACCTGAAAATTCAGCATTCAGTTTACTGGGGTTCAACCCTCTCGTGTCACTTCTGGTTGCAAAAAAAACAAGATGGCGACGGGAAACTAAACCAGATGGTGACGGCCAAAAAACCAACATGGCGACAGCCTTGTTAAATCCAGACTTTTGAGGGTGGAGATAGAAGGATTAGAAGCTCCTCTGAGGGCTCATTAATCTTTACGAAGCTCTTTTTAAAACCCGGCCGATCGTACCTAAAACCCGCCGCAGATGAGACGATAACAAAAGCTGTTTGCTTGATCTTTCCTTCTGTACATGTGGAAACCTGCAGGGAGGAAAAGTACTTCTTTGCAGGAGGTTCATTAGCTCTTCACTGGAGGTGCACTGATACCTTTTCTGTTTCCTCCAGAAGTAGCTCACCCAGCAAATCAGTGCATCTGCACTCCCCAAAGAGGTTTAGTAGTTAGATTAGTTTTGGAGGTTTTCGCTGCAGCAGCTCGGCCACAGAGGATGGATTTATCAGAGAAACGAGCTTCTGCACATGATATATTTCCATCAACTTGCAGATTTCTTATGAACGTCGCTCAGAGTCCAAAAAAGACTCGTCCAAACCGAGTATATGTCTTGACCCTGTACGGTCAGTAGGGCTGAGACAATTCACCTATCTACCGATTCGATACCGTCACGATACTTGGGTGCCGATTCGATATGTATTGTGATTTTTAAGTATTGCGATTCGATATTATGATTTATTGTGATTTTTGTTTTTTTTTTGTCTTTTTTAACACTAGACCATGGGGGAAAAGATGATACATACACTTCTAGGGACTTTTACTTTGGAAAATATCTAAATTAATCCAGTAAAAATGTTTGATTTTCAGCATGTATGTAGTCAGAGATGTCCTGAAGTCAAATATATCAGTCATTGTCAGGAATTATTTATTAAATTTTTTCCAGCAACCCAAAAATCAAAGAATAAAGACATTTCCCTCACAAATTATTGGTATTTTCTTTTTAATTTATAAGGGACATGTAATGTTTTATACTTCTGGTGAATATAATCAAATCAATCTTATGTCCATATATGTATTTTTTATATACAGTTCCCTTTGTTAACACCTTATTTTGAAAAGCGGACGTAGTCCCACGTGTATACTTCCTCTAACTTCTCCAAGGTGGTCTCTAGCTCTCCCGTCAGCTCCGTTCTCTTTATACATCCATGGTCAGCTCCATCGGGGCCGTTTGAATGCATTTAACATAAATGTCAGTATATGGGTGCTCTACAGTTGTAGCGTCGGCCCATTTGACCACGGAGATGAGAGTGGCGGCCGGCTTGACCGCACGTTACCTCAATACGATAACGTTTCCTGTCCATGACAGAGTTAGCATGCAGCTTTAGCCATAATGTCTAGCTCTGCTTTTCCTGCAATGTGTGAAACCCAAAGTGTTTCCATACTTTACTGGATGTGTAGAGTTTAGCACGCTGGATTTAAAATGTGAGGCTGCCGGTCGTATCCACGCAGACCCTCCACCGTTTTCTACTTTCTCGCTGCGGTTTGATTTGGTTGAGGGATACGGAACGGATAAGACGTCACGTTACTCAGACTACAACAATAAAAGCGGTAACTTCCTTCTGCCTCCACATTGACTCAAATGAAGCAAATATATCAATTCTGGCATTAAAAAATCTATTTCAAAATCGCAAAAAAAAAAAAAAAAAAGAATTGTGATACATAGGTGAATCGATTTTTTTTCCCACCCCTAACATCTGCATAAAGGACTGTTCCCGCCTTTTCATGTTGAAAGAGCAACGGCCAACGAGGAAACTCCAACACTCGGCCGACCAATCGTGTGACTTCATCACTCAGTGTCAGACTCTTGTGTTTGCAGGGCTGGCACTCTGCGGTCCGGCTAAAGAGTCTAACATTTAAAAGTCTGGAGAACATTCACAAAATCCATCGGGACCACTCAGCACAACTCTCTGAAAACTGTCTAAACACGTATTTAATCTGTTGATTCAAACTGAACCGTCGGGGTTATGTCTCACCTGTTTCCTGTTTTAGAAGCTGGTTTTGCTGCAGCCAGTGTTGTGATTCTCTAATAATCAGGTGGAGGAAAAGTTGTTTAGTGTTTGTATTCCGGGTTTGATTTTTCTGAACAAAAGCAGCATGTGATGCAACAGTTGTCAGACTTTTCCGTTATAACATGCAAACGCAGCGTCTGTCCTTCTGATCAATAACTGTATCTGTCCAGCAGAGCCCATTGGTCGGGCATTACTGGAGGGGGTTTGAGGTGATGATAATGTGCCATTCATGATGCTAATTTTATTTTTAACTCAGAGTTTTTATTTAACACTGCTGTGAGTCTGATTCTGTCCTGATGGAGCTGGAAACACTTTGAGTTTTTAACCAGTTTTCTGAGGCTGAAATGAAGCCAAAGATTCTCCATGTGTTGATGAAACGTCAGAAGATGTCAGCTGTGGTTGAACTTCCTGCAGAATGAATGCTGTCAAATTAAAAGTTTTCTGTCTGCATTCACCAGCGTTCTCCTGTTATTCATTTATTCTGAATGTTTTAGTCTGAATGTACCTACACAGGTGTTCTCACAGGTCACGTCCTGGTTTTAAAGGCTGATTCTGACACTTTCTAGACTAAATATCTTTCAATTTGAACTTGTAAGAAACATTTCACTACAATAAAATAGTATGTAGTAAGTACTATCCACCTCAATTACACATGTCAGAGTGAATAAAGCTTTTTAGATCAGATTGTCAGGGGATAAAATTAACTGAAAGCTAAATGAATGAATACATAAATTGAAATTTTGTTTTTCTTAATTCTTGTGATGCGTTCACTTCAGACTGACTCCAGGTGGATTTTAGAGTCTTTGCAAACATGCTGGATAGATGTGAATGAAAAATTCACACTCAATTCCCCAATTTTTCATTTTTATTCAGGAAAGAGTTTTAAAATTTGAAATTTTGTGACTATTTGACGAACAGCTGTGCGACTGGGCTGGCCAATCACACGTCGCATTAAATGGAAGACCACTGATTGACGAATGTGATTTCTAGATCTGGACTTGTACTGATACCCAGCCCTACCGGCCCAATTAAACTAAACAAATCTGTCTGACAACACCTTTTGCTCATGAATTTACACAATTCACCAAAAGCAACTGAACTGGGGTGTTTTTTTCTCTTTTCTCTCAAGTTCATACAGTCAAAAGGCAGAGCTCAAGTCATAAGACAGAATATATAAATATGATAAAAAGAAAAACAAATTCACCATTGTTATTTGTATTTCTAAATGGAGTTTGGTGGCCTCCTGTGATTCCCAGCATCACTCCAAACACCTTCCACCTGAGCAGATGGAGTCTAATCAGCCACATGGAGAACACCTGTGTTCAGAGCTTTTAAGGCTCACTCACTGGTGTGTTTCTCTCTGTGGACGAACTACGCTCAAGTCACTCAAAGACAGTCACAGACGTGATGTTTATGTTACTGAAACTCAAGTTTAGCAGATTTTATGTTGTCTAAATCCTCCACTAAGATGACATTTTCCACCCTCATGAGGAGATTTATGTGTTTTTACTTCACCACCCTCAGGACTCAACGTCAACATTGAGTCTCTCAGGCAGATCAAACTGACTTTCCTCTTTTCTAAGCTGGCATTGTCTCTCTATGGAGGATGAAATCTGCCAAAAATAAATGACTCGATAAATAAATATGTCATCGAATGTAGTAAAAATAATATTAAAATTAATTTACTTCCTATTTATCTTTGTATTAATTCCCTTATTTATTCACTCTTCTGTTTAATTTTCTCTTTTATTTATTTATTTTCATAATTCTTTAAATGTATTAATTTTAGCACTTTAGTTTTTATTTATTTATTTATTTATTTCTGCACGATTTTCACTTTGCATTTCACCCCTTATTTATTTCCCCAAACTTATTTATTTCTGTATTCTTTTCTTTATACGTTTCTTTATCCATTTCCTTTTTCATTTCTTTGTGCATTTCTGCCTCATCAATTAAAAATCACTAAAAGAGATTTTTTTAATTTCATGAGAAATTGACTACAAATCTAATGAAGCACCACATAGCACACAGCTTGTATGTGTCTCGTCTTTATTCCAGTATTAACAGACATAGTGAACACATGGAGTTCATTTCTGGGCGGAGCGGCATCACACATCAGTACAAACTGCTTCATATCAAACAATAATGCCACAATCCTTTTAATAATTCACACATATTTACAAAAAGAGTGGACTTTATACAACAAAAGTGCATCTGATATAAATTCAGAAATAATATACAATGTGTTCATAAGATGCATTTACAATTTCCATTAGTATAAAAAAGGAAAATAAAATAAAATCAGCCCTCTTAGGTAGTCTTGTGTTGTCTCATATCTTATTAATCTGCCCTCTGTGTTAAACACTGCTGTTGGTGTGACACAGTGTGTTCATCTCTGCACTGTGAATAAAATAAATTCTTATTTTGCATCACGTCTCCCGTCGGTTTAACTCACCAGCTTCATTGTTGAGATTACATCATCATGAGGCATCAGGTGACACACGCGGTCACACAGGTTTCTCAGGTTTTACAACATTTTTCCGAACCACGTATGCAGCAGTTGAAAAGATCCCTGTCACTGGAAACTAGACAACTCTGTTCACTTTGTGTGTTCCTCCATCTAGCGACGCCGCCGTTACCGTTGTGGCAGCCAAATGCGTCCAGGTTGCTCGTAGTAACTAATGTAAATGTTGGCGTAGATAATAAACACAGAGGAGTATGTATTTAAAATTGATTTAAGTGAGATTGAAGACATTTTTTCGAGGACACAGCTGCCGTCACTGCGAGCAACCACGATGCATTCAGCCTCGAGTCACAAGTTAACACGGTTAGCAGACACATGTTCTGTTTGTGATGGCGACCGATTAATGATGATTACTTTGTGGTCATTAGGTTATGGTGACCCAGCCCAGTCGCACAGCAGTTCGTGAAATAGTCATACAATTTAAAGTATTGATTCAAAGACACCATTTTTTTTGTTATGGTCATCACAAAATCTATTTAATCCATGTAATTGTGAACCAGGAAGTAAAGAGATCCCCGCACGCCACGTAAGGAGGAGGTCGGGGTGGGTCAAAAAACACCAGATTTTCACCAGGAGACCGCTGTTTGTGTCCCGTGTGAAACCAGAGGTCAAAGTCGATCTATTTTTCAAATAACTTCCGTACTGAAGTTACAGCACTTCTGGAGTTATTTTGACCCAAACTATGATCTTTTCCTAAACCTAACTAAGTCGTTTTGTTGCCTAAACCTTACCAAGTCGATCTATTCCGAAACCTAACTAAGTCATTTTATTTTGAAAAGACTGGAGCGGAAATTGACACGTGCGTCACGTGTTGCTGGACACTCGTAGGAAAACGCTGAGTGTCACGAAAAAAATACGTAAAATAGTGTGTCTATGTACAAGAATCAAAAAGCTTAAATCCCGTGACTATTTCACAAACTGCCGTGAGACTGTGTTGTGTAGGGAGACGCCACCGCAGAAATGGATTCCTGTATGTCTTTGGCTTGTTCAACTTTGACCCGCTCGACTTAAATCACTTGTGCACACAGTATTTTCAATGCAGCACAAGTTCACAACAGCCATTTTAGGCACATTCACCTTCGTTTATTAGAATAAAATAACACCCGAGTTAGCTTTAAGCTCATTTGTATCAGCGGTCCCTTCAGAGGATGTACATCGAGATTTGTTCTTGGTTACGTGGTGCTACGCTTTAGGTCCAAACTTCTTTTTAAAAATAATATGTTTGGTTAGTTCCATTTTTTGGGGACTGAAATATGAGTAAAATCACACAGTAACTGAAGCTCTAGTGTCTTCCTCTCTACCTTCTTATAACACAAAATAAGTATTTTAAACTGGGGATTGATTTGAAACTTGTGATATGAAAACCGCCGACTGTACACCTGTTTCAGCTGCTTCATTCAACCACCTATTTCTTTAACGCATTAACGCAATCGTTTTTTCCTAGGTTGTAGCGGACTCATTCTTAAAGCTAGAGTGAAGATACTGGTATCATATGAAATAAGAAAACCTAAGGAATCCATCAGTACCAACAATGTTATACTAGCTTGTCATGAAGGAGGTTGAATAATACTACGAAGTCGTGCTGAATTTTGGCGAGGAAAACTGTCATAGTCATTTTCAAAAGGGTCCCTTGACCTCTGACCTCCAGATATGTGAATGAAAATGGGTTCTATGGGTACCCACGAGTCTCCCTTTACAGACATGCCCACTTTATGATAATCACATGCAGTTTGGGGCAAGTCATAGTCAAGTCAGCACACTCACAGTACCTGTGAGGGTTTCTGAACAACATATGTCATTGTTTTGTGTTGTTAACTTTAAGGTACATTTTGAACTGATAAAAAATGTGTGATTAATTTGCGATTAATCATGATTAAATATCTGAATTGATTGACAGCCCTAGTTGCGACACGTCGTTGTGATTAAAGCACTTTAAATAAACTTGACTTGTTCTCTTGTGGTTGGTGCTGGTGAGCAGTTTGCTGGTTCGTAGATGAGCTGTGGATGGGTTTTGTTCATCAGCTGACAGGATGCGTAGAGCCACACGACGACCCTTTTGATTAACTGGAACATGTTCATATGTTCGGGGCGTGGCTGATTGGCTGATTGGCTGATTGGCTGATTGGGGCATGGGGGTCCCTGAGTTACAGGTGGAGGCTTGTGATGCATTCAAGTGTTCCTCATCAACTCATAAAGTCAGAAAGTTCTGTTTTCACCACCAAGAAGTTACACGTTGGACCACAGTTCAACTCATATCATAAATTTTGTGACTTTACAAGTTGACGAGGACCAAACGAACGCAGCGTCGTCGTCGCCCACACATTATAGCTCCTCTGCTGCCTTCCCATTGGCTACAGGCTGCTCCTTCTCTTCCTGTCTCCTCCGTCTGTTGAAGAAGCCGAGCTGAGCAGAAAGCAGACACATTTATGGTTTGAAATGCACTTCAACTGACAGCATGATTGACAACATTTCACTTCACACACGATAACTGTTGGTAACGGTTTTAAATTTCCATTATTTGCCACAAGGCAGTCCAAAAGTGACGCCAATGCTGAAGTGCCTTAAACCTGCATTCTCTCAAGTAGCCAGAAGGGGGCGACTCCTCTGGTGGCAAAAAGAAGTCTGATTGTATAGAAGTCTATGAGAAAATGAGCCTACTGCTCACTTGATTTATTACCTCAGTAAACATTGTAAACATGAGTTTATGGTCTCAATCACTAGTTTCAAGTCTTCTTCAATACAACATGATGTTCATTTAGTAAATTATGGTCCCATTTAGAGTCAAACAGACCATAAAGCAGGGGATGCCTTGTGATTGACAGGTCGCTACCACGGCGTCGTCCGGTCTGGGAGTTGTCCTTTGTTTTCTCTCAGAACTTTAACCCTTTCACAGTGTGTTTTCACTTCAGCAAAGTTAATTATAACATTTTGGTCACCTAAAAACGTCTTATTCAGCGTTTGGTTGTAATTAGCTCCACCCTCTCGTGTCACTTCTGGTTGCAAAAAAACAAGATGGTGACAGCCAAAAAAACAAGATGGTGAAGGCCAAAAAAAAAAGATGGTGACGGCCCAAAACCAAGATGGTAATGACCAAAAATCAAGATGGTTATGGCCAAAAAAACAATATGGCAATGACCAAAAACCAAGACGGCGACGGCTAAATAAGAAATAAATAAGCTTCTGTGAAAAACGTCCGGGGATACTACAGAAGAATCTTACCTGTGACTGGACTGCAGTAGTGGAAGAAGTAACTTAAGTAAAAGTAGTAACACCACAGTGTAAAAAATATTCTGTTACATGAGTCAGAAAGTCCTGCATTCAAAACTTTACTTCAGTAAAAGTATAAAAGTATTTTCATCAAAATGTATGTAAAGTACCAGAAGTAAAAGTATTAATTCTGCAGAATGATCTATATTATATTATTGTATTATAATTATTGATGCATTAATGCGTCCATCACTTTAATGTTGCAGCTGGTAAAGGTGGAGCTATTTCTAATGACTTTATATACTGATGGTAGTTTAATCTATAATAACACATCATCATTTATTTTACTTTGTATTAATAATCTGAATCTGTAAAGTAACTAAAGTTGTCAGATAAATGTAGTGCAGTAAAAAGTCTAATATTTCCCTCTGAGATGTAGAAGAGTAGAAGTATAAAATAGCATAAAATGGAAATACTGCCCACCTTCCATAGTGCCAGGACCAGTAAGGCCAGTAGCAGCAGGCCTCCCAGTGAGCTCCCCAGTATAATCCAGACCGGAACGATGTAATCTTCCTCCTTCCTCAGCTCCAGGATTATCTGAACACATTCACATCATCCACCGACTGAATTTAATTTATTCTCTTCTGACCTTCTGAGCTTTCAACATGCTGGAATAAATTATCTGAAATAAACTCAATAAACCGCAGAAGGTCAAACCCAACATCAACCAAACAGACACACACACACACCTCATTTCTATAAATACTTTATGATCTGAATTTATATTAGACATCACATCATGTAGATTCAGTGGAAGTTACATTTTTAAGGGTCTTTTCTCATGATGCAGCTGATTGTTGTTTGTGTTAGAAGTCACACATGTAGTTTGTTTAACACTTTATCTTTATATTTGTTACATACGGACAAAATAACAAAAACACTACAACAACATGAGGGCAGGATTAAATTGATTTATACAGTTTAATTTAAAAAGACTTAAAACCAAAAAAATTAAATGTGATTATGTACCTAAGAAAGGTTAGGTTTTGTACACAATACAAGTGTCTTAACCAGGGCTGTCGATTAAAATATTTAATCACGATTAATCGCATCATTGTCCATAGTTAATTGTGATTAATCGCAAATTAATCACACATTTTATCTGTTCAAAATGTACCTTAAAGGGAGATTTGTCAAGTATTTAATACTCTTATCGACATGGGAGTGGGCAAATATGCTGCTTTATGCAAATGTATGTATATATTTATTATTGGAAATCAATTAACAACAACACAATCATAAAGTGGGCATGTCTGTAAAGGGGAGACTCGTGGGTACCCATAGAACCCATTTTCATTCACATACCTGGAGGTCAGAGGTCAAGGAACCCTTTGAAAATCACCACGAGAGTTTTTTCCCGCCAAAATTTAGCGCAAGTTTAGAGCGTTATTTAGCCTCCTTCATGACAACCTAGTATGACATTGTGTTAATGCGTTAAAGAAATTAGTGGCGTTAAAACGAATTTGCATTAATGCTTTATTATCGCGTTAACTTTGACAGACATACTCTTAACATTAATTATAGTTTAATTTATCCATATTTAACATACTGTAATACTGTATGGGCAAGTACTTTTCCAACTTATCTGAACAAAATATGCTGCTACAGAAACAGTTTATTAGATTAGCAACTTTTTTGAATGAAGTTCGACCAAGTGCAGCACTTTTTAGATTTTTTTAGTTACAGTTGTTGACTATATTTGACATCAACATTCTCCAAACCTGTACGTTTGTCGAGATATAAGGATGCAGATCTACCTCGTTGTTTTAGATATTATTTTGTTAACAGTTTTCTATCACATTTCGTGGAGTTATCTTATGGAATGAAAATGTCAATTTAACGTTTTCCTCTGTGTCATTGTCTGTGTATAAAAAGGGACTTAGAAATGCTCTGCTGACAAAAACATTTGATTTAGAAAAAAAATGATCACTCTTAGAAACTCTTACTGTAAATATTTCAATTAATCCTGCTTCTCTGCCTGTTTTTTTGTTTGTTTGAACTATACACCTACACTTATTTTATATGTGCAATTTTTGAACACTAATATCTTAAATGTACTGGTGATTTTGGTCATGATAGTATTTATTGTATGTCCTTTGGCTGGGGTTTTTATTTAAGCCATTACAGGTTTCTAACACACCCTCACACATGTTTTACATTCCTTCCATGTGAATTGTATTTTACTGTCTTTTGATAAGTGTGAAACAAATAAAAAAAAGATGGAGATGATAAAGTGCTTCACTTAAAAAAGAAAGAACATTAGGGATAAACTGTACCTAACAGGAAAAAGTGATATGAAGAAATGATAATTAAAAAACAGAACTTGTGGATGACATTACATTCTCAGATGTTTCTCTTTTTTTGTCCACCCCTTTTTACTTATCCACCCCCAATGGTGAGTAAAAGAAACCTGTTGAATATCTAGCTGTTATTGTTGTAATAAAACTGTCTGACAGCAGATGGCAGCAAAACTCCACATCTACAGTTTATATGTGTAGTTATAACACTGTGTTTGGTGGAAAGGTAGTTAGTTCATAACTCAGTAAATAACTAAATAAGAAAGAAACTCACTGAGTCAAAATGTCACTTAAATAACAGCTGGTTTGTTTGTTAATATCTCTGTAATTACAATAGTTGTAGTTTGACTTATGCAGCTCTCTCAATGGACTTTCTAATCTGTGTTAGTACATTGAAAGAAAATTCCATGATGATTTTTGTTGTTTGTTTTTTCCATAGTTTTTGTTGATTTATTGGATTGTTGTCTACTGATTGGTTAGTTTTTCTGCCTAATTTATGTGCTTTTGTTGTCTTTTTTTTTCGCTATTTAGCTTAATTTTCTTTTCTTTTGTTTGTCTCCTTATGTTGAGGGGAGGTTCTGTAGCTTCTTGACCTCTCCTGTCACTTTCCTTATTTTTATCTGGATTTGTATGTACTTTGCTAAATAAGCCTGGTTCTGATTCTGATAGTATTTCTGTTTTATTTTTATGTATGTGTTCCTCTAAATTTCCGTTTGGTGTATTTCTGGTGCAGCCCTGACCTTCCTTTTGATTAGGGACATCTGAACAGGAGTATATACTTCCCGTTAAGTAACAATTAGGCCTGAATAAAACCAACTTGTACGAGGGAAAGTGGATTAATAAAAATCCTGCTTTGCTTTCACCTATAGAGTGCTGTCGGTGTGATCTGTGTGCATACGACCAGAAACACTTAACTTCTTCAGGTTTACACTCTGCTACAAGTGTTGGACGCTGCACGGCTGATGCAGCCGCACTCACTGCCTCTCTCTGCTGCTTTTCTTCAGCTGTATACTCAAATAAATATGGCTGAATATCTGAGTCAGCCAAAACACTGTAAAATGTATCCTCGTATATAACATCCTCCGCACTCTTATTTTGGGATGAAATTTCACTGACACGTCACATGACGGCGCTGCATGCAGGAAGATCAGCAGGTTTTGGCAGTAGGAGAACTCAGCTTTCTGGGTCAATATAGACCTTTTCATTGTCATTCTGTTGCTAGGGCAACAGGTTTGGTCCAAGTTTACTTCCTGTCAGCTACTGCATTAACAAACATTGCATAGGAACATACAAAGGGGCTCATTATTTCTTCCATTGACCACATTTACCATCAACACTGATTACACATCCACATTAAAAGTGATGCAACAGCTGATCTCCAGTCTGATCTGTGATTTAGTGTTTGAACAAAAGAAGAAGTACACAAATCACAGCCCTCAACTAGTTCATTCATTAGTGTATTCATCGAGTGGTTGGTTCATTACCTGTCTGACAGGTCGGTCCTCCTGGAGGAACATGGGACTGGACGCTTCCAGCTGGATGGAGGCAGCAGTCAGTAACTCCAAGGACCTGAAGCTCACCTGAAACAGGAAGTCAGTCGTCCGATGGGAACGTAAAAGACTACAGATGTAAAGTATCGAGGATCTATGTGAGGACAATACATCAAACATTTGTGGTTTCTTAGAGAAGTAAGCAAACATTGGCTTTTTTCTCAGGGTTCCACGTTGGTTTCAATGTACGTTCTATATTTACAGTTTAATTTCGGAGAAACTGGAAACGTAGAGGTTCCTTAAGAGACTCACAGCGAGCAGAGCGGGAAGCTGAAGTTGTCCTCCGAGCGTCACCTTCAGCTCTCTGGAGGCCGGCAAATTCAGTCGGCATCGGACCGCCACGCTCACACTGTTACTGTGGTTCTACACAGACAGACAGAAGAAGAAGAAGAAGAAGAAGAAGAAGAAGAAGAAGAAGAAGAAGAAGAAGAGGACAGCTGTCTCTCTGTCTCAGTGGCTAAAGGTCATCATGAAACGTCATGGGTCTTACCAGCTGCGACAGGTGAGACAGGTCCTCAGCTGTCACCTGATTGGTTGTTCTGGGCTGAGGCAGCACGCAGTGAGAGCCAGCTTCCTGCAGGGAGGAAGAAGAGGAGGAGGAGGAGGAGGAGGTGTGACTGTATTATACTGTATATTTCTCTTTATAGAGTCTGTGTAAATGGATCCATGTAGCTCCTCCTGTCTTATTAAGATGTATGTAACTGTTCCCCCGTGGTATACCTGCTCGATGCTGTAGTCTGTGATGTTCAGCAGCTGGTTCCCCTTCCTGGTCCCAGACCAGATTTCAGCCCTGAACAGGACGTCCTGCACTGAGAAGATGCCCAGGTTCTGGATCTACACGCAAAGTAAAAGATGGCAATAAAAACATAAATAGAAATCTCTTATTGTAAACCCTTAAAGTGACGTCTAACACATCCCTGCAGTTATTTAGTTATGATTTATATCATTTTTGTTTTCTAATTGTTAGAGACAAAAAAGGTTACATTGTTTGTAGGCAAGTCATTACAGGGGTTGAATTATTTCATTATAGTTTATTTTGTTTCTTTTAATTGCATAGATTGTATGGGTAGAGTCGTAGGAAAGGCGTTTCCCTTTTAGACTGGACCACATGTTCAGGTGTATATTCAGGTCTCCTGTTGTGTGTGGCAAACGGCAGAGCGAACAGTTTTTTGTTTGTTTTAAAAGATTAAACGCTGATAGGTGTGGTTTGATAGATGATTTTTCGTTGAACAGAAACATGTCATGGATTGCATCTGTTTTATTTCAATAAATCTTTTGTTTATGGACTTTCGAATGACGGAGTTATTGGAATTATTTGGATCACATGAGTCAGAAAAACCCTCCACAGCCACAGAAATAGTCACAAAATAATTGATTTTATGTACATAGTATCTGTAATACAAAAAAAATCCTAAATGTCCTCTTAAACTGAGATAAGATCAGACATTTCTGTAATGAGGCCGCAGGATCCTGAAAATTAGTAATGATTCATAATAATAATTTTACACTTCTCCTAGTGTCACATGTCAAAATGTCTTCCGTGGAAAAAGGTCTCGCGGACAGACATCAAATAATCAAATATACCAAAAAACTAGAAAAGTCACATCAGACATGAAAAGTGACATTTCTAGACCAACATGTTCAGTGAACTCACATAATAAGTGAGGTTGAAGGTGGGAGGGCTGCTGTCTGGTTGGTCCCAGGAGGAGGAAGAAGAGCTGTCTGCTCTGATTTCAAAACGAGGAGGGTTAGGGTCTCTGACAGGAGAAGAGAGGAAGAGTTTGTTGTAATATAGACTTATTATAAGCATCATTAAAGGGCCATTTCACCCAAAACATACTTGAATCTCAGCTAATTTGAGTCTTTATAAACACACTGTTGTACTTAAACTATATGGAGGACCTGCAAAAATAAAAAATAAATAAATAAATGACTTGATAAAACAATAAATGTCATTAAATGTAGCAAAGATAATATTAAAAATAAAAATAGTCATTAATTAATTGATCAAATGTGACATAATACAAACGGTACATTTAAATGACAATACATAGATTTAAAAATAAATATAAAATAATGCAAATAAATACATTAAAAATAAATACAAAAATAAATGAATAAATAAAAAATAAATGCAAAAATAAATACATAAATAAATAAAAGGGAAAATTAAACAGAAGAGTAAATGAATAAGGGAATTAAATCAAAGATAAATAAATAAAGAAACAAATTAAAACAAATATCAATTTATGTCACATTTTATCAATTAATTAATGGCTACATTTATTTTTGATATTATTTTTGCTACATTTAATGACATTTATTAATTAATTTATTGATTCATTTATGTATTTATTAATTTATTTTTGATTTTGGCAGGTTCCGTCCTCCATAAAAAAAGACCACACATCAATAAAATCCAAGTTTATAATATTTCCTGATGTTGTTAAATGTTTTTGTAAACACAGCAGTGGAATATGTTTTACTGCAATCAGCAGAGAAAATGTGCTGATGCTTCATCTATATCTCAAACATCAACTGCCTCTAATTTGTAGGCTCAGAAAATACTGAATTTTTCCTTAACACATTTATCTGAACCCTGATGATAAATAATTGTTGCATTTGTTCGATTTTCAGTAGTTATTTCCTAATGTTTACATGTATGTATGTATGTAGATGATCTATTTCTCTGTTGCATCCTGTTACTGGAACAGTTTTACCAGGAAGTGATGTCACTGACCTGGTGAAGAGGAGGTCAGTTTGGTACTTCAGAGGGAGGAAGATGTCGTTGATGTTGTCGTCTGGGTATCCCTCCTCTCCATCACTGATTAACACACACACACAGACTTGTGAAGACATTATATTGACTTATCTCCTGGGACCCTTAGGCCTCACATGAACCTAAATCAGAAACAATAGACCTGGATCTGGACCCTGATCTTGATGGTTTACCTTTTGGGGACCTGGTGTGTGTCCCCACAATGTAGCTATGAAAACAGATGTACAAGTACACACAGAGACACACCTTTGTACTTCTATACTTATAGAGGAACCTGAACCTTAACCCGATCATTTTAACCCTCAAACACCTTTTGAAGACGTGAGAACTAAAGAAAAAGACTCCTCAAAAATGTCTTGCTTCTTGTTTTGTTTGCTGCTCACATGAACTCGAACTTGTTCATTTGAAACAAGAAATATATATGATCTGATATTACAACTAAATCGTGTAATAGACCCATTCGTCCACCAGAGGACAGTGTGCCAGTGTCACATTTTGCCTCGCAGAGACGTGAATATTACGCGCCTGTATTAACGTGCAGTACCAGCAGGGGGAAACAAAACCACTTAATTAGGTTAAGGGAAAACGTCATGGTTGGACTTTAAAAAAGTACGTAAACTAAGTAAAACACGTACGGAAAACAATGTAACGTCACTACAAAACACGTGAAAAACGGCACCAGCTAAATAAAACACCGGTCTCGAACAAGGGGGTTAGGATCGAAAAGTAAAAAAATGACGTCCTTGCGTTTTTTTCCTAACCACTTTTCCGTGACCTTGATGGAAAAGGTCATGAGGTCAAGGAAAGAAATTCATAAGGTCTTAGGAAAAGACACCCGTGGTGCTCAGAGAATCCGACTGCACTTCACTAGGCTCCGTAATTATGATGCGACAGCGGCGGATGTCGTGGGACTGCCGTCATGAAACTACAATATTCCAAAGATGGACTATAAAATAAGCGCTTCTTCTCCTCGTGCATTCTCACATGGTTTATTCATGCAGGATATATAACCAGCTGCTTCAGTGTGACGGAGAGATACCGCAGGTCCTGCTGCTGTTACACTTTACAATCAACATAAAGGATTATTTTGTCTTAAATGTGGACAACCCGTTGAAAGATATTAGGCTACTTCATTATTAAGGTTGGAATTGAAATTAAAAAAGGAATAGCCTATAAGCTACCAGTCACAAAGGTTTATATGATAAATAGTTCATTGAGTTATGGAGAAGGCGTATAACCATATAAGTGTAGACTATAGGGTTCTTCATCCTACTCCTTATAGGCTAATATTTACTGATGTTGATTATTTGTTTATTGACATTTTTTTTCTTCTCTCAGCATCCTGTTTTTATCACTAATTGATAAAAAAAGAAAGATAAATTGTCTTTAATGAGGACTTTTCTCATTAACTTCCAAACTCCAAACAAACACTGAAATAAATCAAACAATTGTCAGAGTGACATCAGCTGTCTCACCTGCTGGTCGCCATGACTACCCGGACGTGATCCAAGAAGACCGAGCGGCTGAACTCAAACTCCAGACGGAAGGATACCTGGACAGGAAGAGAGCTGGTTGCTTTCAAAATAAAACAACTGACATTTTCCACCTTCTTCGAATGTTATGTTAGATTTTAGTTGGTATGGCCCTGTACTCTTCCTCCTAACTGGCTCAGTAGGCTGTTATCGTCTATTGGTGAGCCAGAGGAGGAGCATTATTGTTAGGGCAGCGACCTCTAGTAGCCGTAGTAATTATGACGGGAGCAAAAGAGGAAGTCAGGTGACGTCAAACAAATACAGGGCTTTCACCCAGGAGACCAAAAGTCAATGTTGACTCATTTTAACATGTGCAAGTTAACTTATATAACGTGCGTAATTTACTTAACTTAACAAACGTACTCACCCAAACCATGACCCTTTTCTAAACCTAACCAAGTAGTTCACCAATTCCTAACCAATTCACAACGTTAACCACGTGTTCAAAACTGCGAACCATTTCACAACATGCGATTAGGTGCAGTTTGCCCCGTCTGAAGTATTATAATGGTGGTGATAACGACTGATAACGGCCATTTAATGGGCTGATAACATTCAAAATGGGTGCATTTTCTCTGATTAAATAAATACATTCAGTTTCTATATATACTTGTACTTTAAAAGGACAGTAAGACATATCTAAAAATGTTAAAATCCTAAGCGGAAGATGAATATTCAAACCTCTGACCCTCTTCAACCATCAGGTCTCATCAGTTTATACTATTCTGAATGTTTTAACGTCCCGACATGTGAAACGCTTTGTGTGGTTTCGTCCTATGATCATCTCAGACTGTGTTTCCCTCCGGCGGCGTCTCACCTCATCCAGCAGCCACCGCCTCATTAACAGGAAGCCCACAATAATCTGTACCGCAGTCTGGACCCATAAACTGGACTTCATTCAGACAGCCATCTGTAGAGCAGGCCCTCGGGGTACCATCACGTTTACAGGACGGTCATTAGGCTAATGAAGGATGTTAGTGGATCGCAGATTCCTGCTCTGTTTAATCACTATCATTAGTCTGACAGCTGTATGAATAACACCTGTTTTACTGTCTGTCTGCGGTTACAGTTACAACAAACTGACATTTCACTTACATTTTTATTATCTGTGAAGTCTGTTGTTCTGTATGTTTTATGTTTGGTGAAACTATATTATGAAATTGGTCTAATAATCACCTCTCTGGAGAGTACACCAGAAATTAAGTATTGACTTATTGACTGTAAAGTTGGGGGACTCGCAATAGATGAATCAAAACCAGGAGAGTCTGTGCAGCTGGATATATATTATATATAAAATACTCTGACTTTTACTCCCTAATATGGGCATAGAGTATAGAAGCAAATACTAAGTGTATTATTGGTTAGATCAGCAGTCTGTGGTGGTAAACATCAGTAGAGGTGTATAGACGCAGAACCTACCTGAGACAAGGACTTCATGAACGGAGCGCTGATGTTACAGCTCCTCTGATTGGCCAGTCTGTCCTCGGAGGAGCACTCAATCTGAATATCTGATTGATCCTGTGGGGAAGGGGAGGAGCCTGATGAGTCATAGAGAGTCGTTCTCCATCTCATATGATTGTGAATGATACAAAACGCATGAGCGCCAGCTGGAGCTGTTGTTATAACACATTCTCACTCCCAAATACCAACGTTTGGTCAGTGTTTCTACGTTTAGACTATGACGCTCTACGTACCCCTCTAGCGTCAGTTTAGGACGTGTCAGGGACGGCGTGTCAGTTTCCTCTCGTTACATACATAGTGTCTTTTCAAAATAAACTTCTAACGTAGGTTTACTTCGTTTTTATGTTCACGTACGCAACAAAACTACTTGGTTAGGTTTAGGCAAAGATTGTGGTTTGGATTAAAATAAGACATAAGAAAGTTACGCAACAAAAGTAAGGTAAAATAAGTCGGCGTTGACTCACGGGACACAAACAGCGGTCTCCTGGGGGAAAGTCTTGTGTTTGTTTGACCCGTCCTACCACACCTCCCACTCACCCTACGCACCCCGTCTCCGTCTTCATCCACACTAATACATTCCAGTTTTAAACCGCATAACTTTTGCTACATTTATGCTTAGCGTTCACACTACTTCGGCGTTTTCAAGCCCCTAAAACGGAGACGTTTGAAAACGCTGCTGATGCCGTTTTAGTTTTAAAACTCCGTGGTTGCGTTTTAATCTGGACAGACAGAAACGGAGACGTTTGACAACGATGACGCAGATGCCCACGTTCATTCCGGATTGGGTCTTATCAGTCATGACGTGTCCTTCCCTGATTCGTCATCACGTAAACCTTTTCCGGAAGAAACCAAACGACATCAGCTTCGACCACCAGCGGTTAATTTCAATGTTACAAGCGTTGCTGACCTCGTTGTCTCTGCTAGCAGCTGTTGTGCAGTTAAATTTTGCATTTTATAATGCTACTACTGCCTACATGCTCAGGAGAGAAGCTGTTTTAAACACAGTGCTGAGCTGCATTTGAAATTAATCTTCAGGTCCACTTCTATGTGACGTCTACTGCTGACCTGCTATCTACCCCTAAAGATCCCCTGTCCCCTCCTAAAAAACTAAAACGGGTCTATTGTGGGTCTAGGAGGGTTAAAGAACTGAATGTAGGTTGAATCACTCGTATATGTTTACAGTCAGACAGAGAACAGGAACAAACGTTTATTCTATGAAAACACCAGATTATTTCTGATCTAATGAAACTGATTTAATGCTCTATACATCACCTTGACTATGAGGCTGGAGAAGAGCAGGTTGGAGGAGGTGGAGATGTGGATGGCGGCTCCGTACGCGTTCTCTCCCTGATTCTCCAGTCGAGCAAACACCACCATCCTCCTCCGCCCGCTCTCCACCACGTGCACCGAGGCCTCTGACGCCCCCCGGTGGCTGCAGAGCGACCAGCGGCCCGGTTCCTCGAGCTGCAGAACTGCCTTCAGGAGAAACACAGAATATGAATTAGCATGGGTTCTCTAATAAATTATAATAATACTTGTGTGTGTGTGTTCACTCACTGAACATCCATGAGGTCAGTGTGACTGTGGAGGATGAGGTCAGGAACGCACGTATCTTCCTGCTCACAGCCGTTCCAGAAGGGAAGCTACGGCGAGAATCAAGGATTAATTCACTTCTTTTTGATGAGGCACCACTTTAATATGTCAACACATTCTCACTCCCAACACGTCAAATACCAACGCTTGGTCAGAGGCCCTACGCATCAAACTATGACGCTTTAGGTACTCCTTTAGCAGCAGCGGTCTCCCGGGTGAAAGTCTGTTTGTTTGACCTAACCGGGGTCTGAAATTAGCACTCGCCACCCGCCAAATGCGGGTAATTTGTTGGCAGACAGGGAAAAGGGAAAAGAGAACCGGTTCCTAGTTGGTTCCTAGTTTCCTAGATTCCTTAGCATCTCATGCCTCCGTGACTATCGATTCCTCTGTATTGATGCTTTCTGACAGTTACACATGCACAATGACACATGTGCACGCCTTATCATGTTCCAGTTTGTTTGGGACCGGAGACACGGCGGTGAGAAAAAAAAGTGTTCAAAAGCATGGCGCTACTAAACCTGAGCACCCTATTTTACCCTGATAATGCGACACTGTGAACAACAAATATGTGTTGAATTGGTCAGGAGGAGAGTTAGTAACGTTAGCTGTTAGAAGCACAGTCCTGCTTGGTTAAATAAGGGAGCTACTGACGTTAACGGAGGTGCCATTGAGTTACAATTATGAAGCGTTCAAGCTCTGCTCAGTAAAAATGACTATTGGGTGAAGGTAAATTACAATGTTATCATGATGTGTTCAAATGTATGTGTGTTCTTTATGTAAAATATACTGAACATTGAATGACATCAGATCTAAAATGTTATTCCTTCATTGAGCGCAGAGATTTTAAAGTGGCAGACAAAAGAAAATACTTACCTGTCACAGTGGCAGGAAGTGAAAAAAATCTCAAAATCAAATCACATTGTTAGGACGCTGGTTGAAAAGGTGTTTTAGCAAAGTGGTTGGTTTAAAAATCTAAGGAAAATGAGGCCTGCCTGGTCGGGACATCTACCTCTGGAGCTCAATACAACAGACTGAGAGACAGGTGTGACATCACCTGGATGAACTCTCACCTCGGCCCTCAGGACGCTCGACCAGTCGGGGTCCAACACCGGCCCCTCGTCTGGGCTCTTCAACCCGGTCTCCAGGATAACTGCAATGGGACGCCCGTAGTCAGTCGTCTCCTGTTCAAAGATACGGTGGTGCGTTTAGGGATTCACACTGACTTTTAGGATTTGTGTGTTTTATACTGGTTGTGATCGGGTTGTGATGTTCTGACCTGGATGGAGAAGCCGAGGCGTTGACAGCTCTGACCTCCAACCGGCAGAAACAGACTCCTGGGCTGCTGTCGGTCTGATTCGTCCAGAACAGCTCGAGGAGGAAAACGCCTCTCATCCAACACCAGACTGTACCAAACAGCTGGGAGGAGGAGAAGGAGGAGGATGAGAAGGATGAGGAGGAGGAGGAGGAGGAGGAGGAGGGAGGAGGAGGAGGAGGAGGAGAATGGGTTTTAAAGGAGGCAAAGTAATCCAGTCTCATCAAAGTCTCATCCAGCTCGTATGCAGCACAATGATATTGTAAACACATCGAGAACAGACTTTACAGGTCTTTCAGGTGATATGAAAGAAAGTGATGTCACCAGGTGTTCTCATTGGTGCAAACTGCACTTGTTATGTTTCCAAATGTTGGGCAAGTTTTAAGGGAATTCCTGAAAAGTTGGCAAAATAAAACACGAATCAGCTGTCTTGGAGGGGTAGGGGGACAGAGGATGTTCAGGGGGAGATAACAGGTCAACAGTAGATGTCACATAGAAGTGGTGTACATCATTTAAAAGATGGGAACCTGAAGATTAATTTGAGATGCAGCTCAGCACTGTGAGTCAAGGTGTTCTAGTCATTAATAAGAAATAAACATAATTAATTAATTAAAATAAATAGTGAAAGTGTGTAGGGTTCTTATATAGAAGTATATGATGGTCATCGTCATGCTCTATTATGTCTCATAAGTTGTTGCAGCAATTTTGGGGTTGATACCATTTGTTACACAGATTTGGTGCTAAATTTAACAATTTTTTACCATTGGAGAATTGATAAAAAATTATCAATAATCCCTCCAAAATACCACATTAAGTCACCAAGACCTTGAGGAACACCATAGAAAAAGCCATGCTCTGATTTGGTATCAAAAACTTTTGACATTTGGAGATTTCTGCAAGAATCGCATTTTTCAGCGATTGGATGGCGAGCACTTCTGTTGTGTAAACTGCTCAGAAACCCCCTTATTGTCCATCTAGCTAGGAAAGCCATCCATCCTCTGAATGCTCTAGGTCTCTAGTTTGTGGCTGTAAAGTTTCATGAGGCTGTGATTATCCTAGAGGTCACCACAGGTCATTTTATACAGTGAGGTCAAGTTTCACTACAATGAAATGGCTCCTATGGGGACTAACATCATCACACATGAATACAGTTGGGCTCATTGGATCCACAAGAGTCTCAGCTTTACAGTGATACCCAATTTATGTAATTCAAGACTGTTTATGGACCCCAGTATGCAGAAATATTCAAAAACACCATTTTGGGAATAGGCGAAAATAACACATTTATACTGCATGAAAAAAACTTCATGTGATTATCATAAAGTGGGCATGTCTGTAAAGGGGAGACTCGTGGGTACCCATAGAACCCATTTTCATTCACATATCTGAAGGTCAGAGGTCAAGAGACCCCTTTGAAAATGGCCATGCCCTCGCCAAAATTTAGCATAAGTTTGGAGCGTTATTTATCCTCCTTCATGACAGGCTAGTATGACATGGTTGGTACTGATGGATTCATTAGTTTTTCTAGTTTCATATGATACCAGGATCTTCACTCTAGCTTTAAAACTGAAAGACAGTAATGTTGGTCGGGTCTCAGAGGGTTAATACCAAACCATGTTGTATCAAATAAAGGCAGGGTGTCATACTAGCCTACTTTATGGGTGAGAATTACAACTCTGCAATTATTTAAAGATCTTTAATAAAAGACCGTAGTATTTGAAAAATAGAAAGTCCACCCAAAGAGCACCTGAGTGGGAACCATCCCTTTATTTCTAGCACCCTCTGCTGTAACCCTCCAACATCACAGCTCCAGTCACACTGAGCATGAGTCAGAACTCCACGAGGTCAAAGACGGAGTCTCAGCCTTCATTTAATATCCTTGTGACAAACCAGGAAACAGGTTGTTATTCTGCCTCACTGAGACGACACACACACACACACACTGAGAGACGGACGATAAGATTCACCTTCAGACCAAAACCACCACTTCCACTGAGAGAGGACATCTACAGGAGGGAATACTGGGAATACTGGAATACTACCACTTCAACCAGCTGCTGAATCCACAAACTGAACCAGAGTTTTACAAGAACAAAGACTCAAAGTGAAAGTAACTTTCAGGGAACAGGGAGTGGCTGAGCCGTCTGCCTGCTGTGTTTTCAGCTTCACTCAGAGACTAAATGGCTTCCAGATTAGAGGACGATCTCTGCTGTTCTGTTGCCACGACATCTTTAAAGATCCTGTCATCCTGTCATGTAGCCACAGCTTCTGTAAAGTCTGTCTGCAGAGCTGGTGGACAGAGAAACACGTCCAAGAGTGTCCACTTTGTAAGAGAAGACATTCAAAGGACTTCCTACCTCCTAACTTGGATTTAAAAAGTGTGTGAGAGTTTCTTACAGGAGAGAGCTCAGAGATCTTCAGAGGCTCTCTGCAGTCTGCACTCTGAGAAACTCAAACTCTTCTGTCTGGACCATCAGCGCGGTGTGTCACATCTGCAGAGATTCAGAAAAACACACCGACCACAGATTCAGACCCATCGATGAAGCTGCACGACACACAAGAAGGAACTTCAGGAAACTCTGGAGCCCTTAAAGAGAAGTTAAAGGTTTTTGAAAGAAGTTAAAGTGAAGTTTGATCAAACAGCAGAACACATGAAGGTCCAGGCCCGACACACAGAGAGGCAGATTAAGGAGCAGTTTAAGAAGCTTCACCAGTTTCTAGAAGAGGAAGAGGAGGCCAGGATGGCTGCACTGAGGGAGGAAGAGGAGCAGAAGAGTCAGATGATGAAGGAGAAGATGGAGGCTGTGAGCAGAGAGATAGCAGCTCTTTCAGACACAGTCAGAGCCACAGAGGACGAGCTGAGAGCTGAAGACGTCTCATTCCTGCTCAACTACAAGGCTGCAGTGGAAAGAGTCCAGCAGCGCCCCCTGCTGGAGGATCCACAGCTGCTCTCAGGAGCTCTGATAGACCAGGCCAAACACCTGGGCAACCTGACCTTCAACATCTGGAACAAGATGAAGGACATGGTCTCCTACATCCTGTGATTCTGGACCCAAACACTGCTATCCAATACTCATCCTGTCTGAAGATCTGACCAGTGTGAGACGAGGAAGAAACAGCAGCTTCCTGATAATCCAGAGAGGTTTGATGGTTTACTCTCTGTCCTGGGCTCTGAGGGCTTTAACTCAGGGACTCACAGCTGGGACGTCCAGGTTGGAGACAGTACATACTGGTACCTGGGTGTGTTAGCAGAGTCTGTCCAGAGGAAGGGAGACATAGTCTGGATTATGGAATAAGGTTCAATGGTAAATACAAGCATTCTCCCCACCAGGTCCATCCACTGATCTCGTAGTGCAGAAGAAGTTCCAGAGGATCAGAGTGAATCTGGACTGGAACAAAGGAAAGCTGTCGTTCTCTGATCCTGATACTAACACACACATACACACCTTCACACACTTTCACTGAGAGGATGTTTCCATACATTCACTGTGATGACTGAAGGTTTTACCAGTGAAGGTCTCTGTGACTGTATGATGGATGAAATGAGATGATGATGATGATGATGTGATGATGATGATGATGATGATGATGATGGATGATGATGATGATGATGATGATGATGTGATGATGATGATGATGATGATGTGATGTGATGATGATGATGATGATGATGATGATGATGATGACCGACACCACTGCCTTCAACAGGAAACAGCGGCGTATGTTGCACCCTTAAAGACATATGACTCCGTCTTCCTTTTGGCAACTTTTATTCTTCCCAGTTCTGTTGAAGTTATCTTTTACACGAAGCAATCAGAACCGCTCGCACACATATGTAAAACATCAAGCACGTTCCCTAATCGCTACTGCGCTGACTGATGACCTCATCACAGCCTGAACTTTGACCTTTTCAATAATAACATTGCGCTGACTGATGACATCACATCACTCTGAACTTTGACCTCGTGATAATAACATAAATCAGATAATAGTGTAGTGTAGTGTATATTTCTTCTTAGATAACTTAAATCTATTCTAGGTCAATAAAATGTAAATTATAAAATATTTCTAGGTTGCAACACGTACAGAGCTTCAGAGAGCGAGAAGATTATTGATTATATCTTTAATGTGAAGTTTCTGTGTATTTGAACAGCAGGTTCAAACATTGATTTGTTTATTCATGTAAAGTGTTAAAGAGATTTTATTTCACATCATATGTTCACTGTAATTCTTTATTAGAAATGAGATTAAAGCTTCAACTGGAAAATTAAAGTGACTCATGAAGCAGAAACTGGTGGTGCTTTTGTTTTTGATCTGAGGTTGTAACTTTAAAATGTAATATATACTGCATATATATATATATATATATATATATATATGCAAGTATATATATATATATATATATATATATAGTATATAGGGGCTGAAGAGTTTCTGTGCTAGTCCCCAGTAAAACTGGACACTGGAGTGTTATTTAACCTCCTTCAAAGCTAGTATGACATGGTTGGTACCAATGGATTCATTAGGTTTTTTAGTTTCATATGATACTAGTATCTTCACTCTAGCTTTAAAATTCAGCCTGCAACAACCTCTGAAAGACAGAATAGCGGCTGGGCACGCCAGAGTTTTAAGGGGTTAACAGATAAACTATTAATTAAGCTGTTTAAGTCCAAATACAATGCACACAAAGGACCAAAATATACTGCAAAGGTAATGTAATACGTTGTGTTCCTAATTACATTTTAAACAGAGTAATAACTTCTTCTTCTTCTTTGTGACTGATTAATAAAGTGGAGCATTTCCTGCTCCTTATTAGTTGTTGGATGCCGAGTGTAGCTGCAGAGCTCCTTCTCATCTGTTTAACAACTGAACTTTTGATTTATGAGCACACAGAGAGCTGAGGTAAGCTGCTTCAGTCCAGCTCAGTTCATGATAGAAACGCCACGTCTGCACTGAAATAAATAAACTCTCAGGTTTCGTCAACCATGGCTCCTGTCCTCTATCTGTCCACTGGAGCGTGATCGTTTGATACCATGTGGCCGTATTGGGTGTGTGCATGCATGCATCTCTATATGTGTGTCTAATCCGGTCCAGATGATCAGGGGGAAGATGAGGAGAAAGAAAGTAGAGAGGAAGGTATGAAGGTATGAAGTGATGGAGGAGTGACGCAGTTTAACGGCGGCTGGCCGGCGTTAGCTCGTTATAGCGAGGTTTCCATGCAGCCGGCCCGCACATCTGCAGCAATTACACAGAGACACGACAACACAAAGCACTGTGGGGAATCTCTGCTGCGAGGAAAAGACCACGACAAGACTTTCCACACACAGACGGTAGAAATACCGAACATCTGGGTGAGTCTAGTTAAAATGTCCACACAGATGGGATACCGGACAGCTGTTTGAATCTGTAGAATTCAACTTCATTCATACAGACGAGCTTCAACATTCACTTCAACTCATTTAAGAAGGCTGTGGGCTACAACCACCACCTGCCAGTGGGCGACCTCCGGGTCAGTGCCCCTCGGCATCAGAGACCAACGCACGGGGTACCCCTCTAGCGTTACTTTTGGTCGCCTTGTCCTTTCAAAATAAACTTCCGTTTTCACAGGAAGTTAGGTTTAGGCACAACACAACCACTTAGTTAGGGATAGGAAACGGTGGTGGTTGACATTAACTTCACTGAGGAACAACTCACAGGGCTGACTATATCGACGAGTCACGTGACAAAATAAATCAACTTTACTTTTAGCTTCACACTGGACAAACAGAGGTCTTCTGGTTGACAATCTTGTGTTTGTTTACACGGTATGCTTTATGGCGGGGCTACCTTGTGATTGACAGGTCGCTACCACGGCGTTGTCCGGTCTTGGAGTTGTCCGTGTTTTCGTCTTAGAACTTTAACCCTTTCACAGTGTGTTTTCACTTCATCAAAGTTAATTATAACATTTTCAGCGTTGGTTGTAATTAGCTCACTTCATTGTTAACATTCACCTGAAAATTCAGCATTCAGTTGTACTGGGTTCAACCCTCTCGTGTCACTTCTGGTTGCAAAAAAAAACAAGATGGCGACGGGAAAAAACAAGATGGTGACGGCCAAAAAACCAACATGGCGACAGCCTTGTTAAATCCAGACTTTTGAGGGTGGAGATAGAAGGATTAGAAGCTCCTCTGAGGGCTCATTAATCTTACGAAGCTCTTTTTAAAACCGGCCGATCGTACCTAAAACCCGCCGCAGATGAGACGATAACAAAGCTGTTTGCTTGATCTTTCCTTCTGTACATGTGGAAACCTGCAGGGAGGAAAAGTACTTCTTTGCAGGAGGTTCATTAGCTCTTCACTGGAGGTGCACTGATACCTTTTCTGTTTCCTCCAGAAGTAGCTCACCCAGCAAATCAGTGCATCTGCACTCCCCAAAGAGGTTTTAGTTAGTTAGATTATTTTTGGAGGTTTTCGCTGCAGCAGCTCGGCCACAGAGGATGGATTTATCAGAGAAACGAGCTTCTGCACATGATATATTCCATCAACTTGCAGATTTCTTATGAACGTCGCTCAGAGTCCAAAAAAAGACTCGTCCAAACCGAGTATATGTCTTGACCCTGTACGGTCAGTAGGGCTGGACAATTCACCTATCTACCGATTCGATACCGTCACGATACTTGGGTGCCGATTCGATATGTATTGTGATTTTTAAGTATTGCGATTCGATATTATGATTTATTGTGATTTTTGTTTTTTTTTGTCTTTTTAACACTAGACCATGGGGGAAAAGATGATACATACACTTCTAGGGACTTTTACTTTGGAAAATATCTAAATTAATCCAGTAAAAATGTTTGATTTTCAGCATGTATGTAGTCAGAGATGTCCTGAAGTCAAATATATATCAGTCATTGTCAGCAATTATTTATTAATTTTTTCCAGCAACCAAAAAATCAAAGAATAAAGACATTCCCTCACAAATTAGTGGTATTTTCTTTTTAATTTATAAGGGGCATGTAATGTTTTATACTTCTGGTGAATATAATCCAATCAATCTTATGTCCATATATGTATTTTTATATACAGTTCCCTTTGTTAACACCTTATTTTGAAAAGCGGACGTAGTCCACGTGTATACTTCCTCTAACTTCTCCAAGGTGGTCTCTAGCTCTCCCGTCAGCTCCGTTCTCTTTATACATCCATGGTCAGCTCCATCGGGGCCGTTTGAATGCATTTAACATAAATGTCAGTATATGGGTGCTCTACAGTTGTAGCGTCGGCCCATTTGACCACGGAGATGAGAGTGGCGGCGGCTTGACCGCACGTTACCGCGATACGATAACGTTTCCTGTCCATGACAGAGTTAGCATGCAGCTTTAGCCATGATGTCTAGCTCTACTTTTCCTGCAATGTGTGAAACCCAAAGTGTTTCCATACTTTACTGGATGTGTAGAGTTTAGCACGCTGGATTTAAAATGTGAGGGTGCCGGTCGTATCCACGCAGACCCTCCGCCGTTTTCTACTTTCTCGCTGCGGTTTGATTTGGTTGAGGGATACGGAACGGATAAGACGTCACGTTACTCAGACTACAACAATAAAAGCGGTAACTTCCTTCTGCCTCCACATTGACTCAAATGAAGCAAATATATCAATTCTGGCATTAAAAAATCTATTTCAAAATCGCAAAAAAAAAAAAAAAAAAGAATTGTGATACATAGGTGAATCGATTTTTTTCCCACCCTAACATCTGCATAAAGGACTGTTCCCGCCTTTTCATGTTGAAAGAGCAACGGCCAACGAGGAAACTCCAACACTCGGCCGACCAATCGTGTGACTTCATCACTCAGTGTCAGACTCTTGTGTTTGCAGGGCTGGCACTCTGCGGTCCGGCTAAAGAGTCTAACATTTAAAAGTCTGGAGAACATTCACAAAATCCATCGGGACCACTCAGCACAACTCTCTGAAAACTGTCTAAACACGTATTTAATCTGTTGATTCAAACTGAACCGTCGGGGTTATGTCTCACCTGTTTCCTGTTTTAGAAGCTGGTTTTGCTGCAGCCAGTGTTGTGATTCTCTAATAATCAGGTGGAGGAAAAGTTGTTTAGTGTTTGTATTCCGGGTTTGATTTTTCTGAACAAAAGCAGCATGTGATGCAACAGTTGTCAGACTTTTCCGTTATAACATGCAAACGCAGCGTCTGTCCTTCTGATCAATAACTGTATCTGTCCAGCAGAGCCCATTGGTCGGGCATTACTGGAGGGGGTTTGAGGTGATGATAATGTGCCATTCATGATGCTAATTTTATTTTTAACTCAGAGTTTTTATTTAACACTGCTGTGAGTCTGATTCTGTCCTGATGGAGCTGGAAACACTTTGAGTTTTTAACCAGTTTTCTGAGGCTGAAATGAAGCCAAAGATTCTCCATGTGTTGATGAAACGTCAGAAGATGTCAGCTGTGGTTGAACTTCCTGCAGAATGAATGCTGTCAAATTAAAAGTTTTCTGTCTGCATTCACCAGCGTTCTCCTGTTATTCATTTATTCTGAATGTTTTAGTCTGAATGTACCTACACAGGTGTTCTCACAGGTCACGTCCTGGTTTTAAAGGCTGATTCTGACACTTTCTAGACTAAATATCTTTCAATTTGAACTTGTAAGAAACATTTCACTACAATAAAATAGTATGTAGTAAGTACTATCCACCTCAATTACACATGTCAGAGTGAATAAAGCTTTTTAGATCAGATTGTCAGGGGATAAAATTAACTGAAAGCTAAATGAATGAATACATAAATTGAAATTTTGTTTTTCTTAATTCTTGTGATGCGTTCACTTCAGACTGACTCCAGGTGGATTTTAGAGTCTTTGCAAACATGCTGGATAGATGTGAATGAAAAATTCACACTCAATTCCCCAATTTTTCATTTTTATTCAGGAAAGAGTTTTAAAATTTGAAATTTTGTGACTATTTGACGAACAGCTGTGCGACTGGGCTGGCCAATCACACGTCGCATTAAATGGAAGACCACTGATTGACGAATGTGATTTCTAGATCTGGACTTGTACTGATACCCAGCCCTACCGGCCCAATTAAACTAAAACAAAACGCTCAATCTGACAACACCTTTTGCTCATGAATTTACACAATTCACCAAAAGCAACTGAACTGGGGTGTTTTTTTCTCTTTTCTCTCAAGTTCATACAGTCAAAAGGCAGAGCTCAAGTCATAAGACAGAATATATAAATATGATAAAAAGAAAAACAAATTCACCATTGTTATTTGTATTTCTAAATGGAGTTTGGTGGCCTCCTGTGATTCCCAGCATCACTCCAAACACCTTCCACCTGAGCAGATGGAGTCTAATCAGCCACATGGAGAACACCTGTGTTCAGAGCTTTTAAGGCTCACTCACTGGTGTGTTTCTCTCTGTGGACGAACTACGCTCAAGTCACTCAAAGACAGTCACAGACGTGATGTTTATGTTACTGAAACTCAAGTTTAGCAGATTTTATGTTGTCTAAATCCTCCACTAAGACGACATTTTCCACCCTCATGAGGAGATTTATGTGTTTTTACTTCACCACCCTCAGGACTCAACGTCAACATTGAGTCTCTCAGGCAGATCAAACTGACTTTCCTCTTTTCTAAGCTGGCATTGTCTCTCTATGGAGGATGAAATCTGCCAAAAATAAATGACTCGATAAATAAATATGTCATCGAATGTAGTAAAAATAATATTAAAATTAATTTACTTCCTATTATCTTTGTATTAATTCCCTTATTTATTCACTCTTCTGTTTAATTTTCTCTTTTATTTATTTATTTTCATAATTCTTTAAATGTATTAATTTTAGCACTTTAGTTTTTATTTATTTATTTATTTATTTCTGCACGATTTTCACTTTGCATTTCACCCCTTATTTATTTCCCCAAACTTATTTATTTCTGTATTCTTTTCTTTATACGTTTCTTTATCCATTTCCTTTTTCATTTCTTTGTGCATTTCTGCCTCATCAATTAAAAATCACTAAAAGAGATTTTTTTAATTTCATGAGAAATTGACTACAAATCTAATGAAGCACCACATAGCACACAGCTTGTATGTGTCTCGTCTTTATTCCAGTATTAACAGACATAGTGAACACATGGAGTTCATTTCTGGGCGGAGCGGCATCACACATCAGTACAAACTGCTTCATATCAAACAATAATGCCACAATCCTTTTAATAATTCACACATATTTACAAAAAGAGTGGACTTTATACAACAAAAGTGCATCTGATATAAATTCAGAAATAATATACAATGTGTTCATAAGATGCATTTACAATTTCCATTAGTATAAAAAAGGAAAATAAAATAAAATCAGCCCTCTTAGGTAGTCTTGTGTTGTCTCATATCTTATTAATCTGCCCTCTGTGTTAAACACTGCTGTTGGTGTGACACAGTGTGTTCATCTCTGCACTGTGAATAAAATAAATTCTTATTTTGCATCACGTCTCCCGTCGGTTTAACTCACCAGCTTCATTGTTGAGATTACATCATCATGAGGCATCAGGTGACACACGCGGTCACACAGGTTTCTCAGGTTTTACAACATTTTTCCGAACCACGTATGCAGCAGTTGAAAAGATCCCTGTCACTGGAAACTAGACAACTCTGTTCACTTTGTGTGTTCCTCCATCTAGCGACGCCGCCGTTACCGTTGTGGCAGCCAAATGCGTCCAGGTTGCTCGTAGTAACTAATGTAAATGTTGGCGTAGATAATAAACACAGAGGAGTATGTATTTAAAATTGATTTAAGTGAGATTGAAGACATTTTTTCGAGGACACAGCTGCCGTCACTGCGAGCAACCACGATGCATTCAGCCTCGAGTCACAAGTTAACACGGTTAGCAGACACATGTTCTGTTTGTGATGGCGACCGATTAATGATGATTACTTTGTGGTCATTAGGTTATGGTGACCCAGCCCAGTCGCACAGCAGTTCGTGAAATAGTCATACAATTTAAAGTATTGATTCAAAGACACCATTTTTTTTGTTATGGTCATCACAAAATCTATTTAATCCATGTAATTGTGAACCAGGAAGTAAAGAGATCCCGCACGCCACGTAAGGAGGAGGTCGGGGTGGGTCAAAAAACACCAGATTTTCACCAGGAGACCGCTGTTTGTGTCCCGTGTGAAACCAGAGGTCAAAGTCGATCTATTTTTCAAATAACTTCCGTACTGAAGTTACAGCACTTCTGGAGTTATTTTGACCCAAACTATGATCTTTTCCTAAACCTAACTAAGTCGTTTTGTTGCCTAAACCTTACCAAGTCGATCTATTCCGAAACCTAACTAAGTCATTTTATTTTGAAAAGACTGGAGCGGAAATTGACACGTGCGTCACGTGTTGCTGGACACTCGTAGGAAAACGCTGAGTGTCACGAAAAAAATACGTAAAATAGTGTGTCTATGTACAAGAATCAAAAAGCTTAAATCCCGTGACTATTTCACAAACTGCCGTGAGACTGTGTTGTGTAGGGAGACCACCGCAGAAATGGATTCCTGTATGTCTTTGGCTTGTTCAACTTTGACCCGCTCGACTTAAATCACTTGTGCACACAGTATTTTCAATGCAGCACAAGTTCACAACAGCCATTTTAGGCACATTCACCTTCGTTTATTAGAATAAAATAACACCGAGTTAGCTTTAAGCTCATTTGTATCAGCGGTCCCTTCAGAGGATGTACATCGAGATTTGTTCTTGGTTACGCGGTGCTACGCTTTAGGTCCAAACTTCTTTTTAAAAACAATATGTTTGGTTAGTTCCATTTTTTGGGGACTGAAATATGAGTAAAATCACACAGTAACTGAAGCTCTAGTGTCTTCCTCTCTACCTTCTTATAACACAAAATAAGTATTTTAAACTGGGGATTGATTTGAAACTTGTGATATGAAAACCGCCGACTGTACACCTGTTTCAGCTGCTTCATTCATCCACCTATTTCTTTAACGCATTAACGCAATCGTTTTTTCCTAGGTTGTAGCGGACTCATTCTTAAAGCTAGAGTGAAGATACTGGTATCATATGAAATAAGAAAACCTAAGGAATCCATCAGTACCAACAATGTTATACTAGCTTGTCATGAAGGAGGTTGAATAATACTACGAAGTCGTGCTGAATTTTGGCGAGGAAAACTGTCATAGTCATTTTCAAAAGGGTCCCTTGACCTCTGACCTCCAGATATGTGAATGAAAATGGGTTCTATGGGTACCCACGAGTCTCCCTTTACAGACATGCCCACTTTATGATAATCACATGCAGTTTGGGGCAAGTCATAGTCAAGTCAGCACACTCACAGTACCTGTGAGGGTTTCTGAACAACATATGTCATTGTTTTGTGTTGTTAACTTTAAGGTACATTTGAACTGATAAAAAATGTGTGATTAATTTGCGATTAATCATGATTAAATATCTGAATTGATTGACAGCCCTAGTTGCGACACGTCGTTGTGATTAAAGCACTTTAAATAAACTTGACTTGTTCTCTTGTGGTTGGTGCTGGTGAGCAGTTTGCTGGTTCGTAGATGAGCTGGATGGGTTTGTTCATCAGCTGACAGGATGCGTAGAGCCACACGACGACCCTTTTGATTAACTGGAACATGTTCATATGTTCGGGCGTGGCTGATTGGCTGATTGGCTGATTGGCTGATTGGCTGATTGGGGCAGGGGGTCCCTGAGTTACAGGTGGAGGCTTGTGATGCATTCAAGTGTTCCTCATCAACTCATAAAGTCAGAAAGTTCTGTTTCACACCAAGAAGTTACACGTTGGACACAGTTCAACTCATATCATAAATTTTGTGACTTTACAAGTTGACGAGGACCAAACGAACGCAGCGTCGTCGTCGCCCACACATTATAGCTCCTCTGCTGCCTTCCCATTGGCTACAGGCTGCTCCTTCTCTTCCTGTCTCCTCCGTCTGTGAAGAAGCCGAGCTGAGCAGAAAGCAGACACATTTATGGTTTGAAATGCACTTCAACTGACAGCATGATTGACAACATTTCACTTCACACACGATAACTGTTGGTAACGGTTTTAAATTTCCATTATTTGCCACAAGGCAGTCCAAAAGTGACGCCAATGCTGAAGTGCCTTAAACCTGCATTCTCTCAAGTAGCCAGAAGGGGGCGACTCCTCTGGTGGCAAAAAGAAGTCTGATTGTATAGAAGTCTATGAGAAAATGAGCCTACTGCTCACTTGATTTATTACCTCAGTAAACATTGTAAACATGAGTTTATGGTCTCAATCGCTAGTTTCAAGTCTTCTTCAATACAACATGATGTTCATTTAGTAAATTATGGTCCCATTTAGAGTCAAACAGACCATAAAGCAGGGGATGCCTTGTGATTGACAGGTCACTACCACGGCGTCGTCCGGTCTGGGAGTTGTCCTTTATTTTCTCTCAGAACTTTAACCCTTTCACAGTGTGTTTTCACTTCAGCAAAGTTAATTATAACATTTTGGTCACCTAAAAACATCTTATTCAGCGTTTGGTTGTAATTAGCTCCACCCTCTCGTGTCACTTCTGGTTGCAAAAAAACAAGATGGTGACAGCCAAACCAAATGGGAGGCCCAAAACAAGATGGTGAAGGCCAAAAAAAAAGATGGTGACGGCCAAAAACCAAGATGGCGACGGCCAAAAACCAAGATGGTGCGGCCCAAAACAAGATGGCCGGCCAAAACCAGATGGTGACGGCAAGATGCAATGACAAAAATCAAGATGGTTATGGCCAAAAAAACAATATGGCAATGACCAAAAACCAAGACAGCGACGGCTAAATAAGAAATAAATAAGCTTCTGTGAAAAACGTCGGGGATACTACAGAAGAATCTTACCTGTGACTGGATGCAGTAGTGGAAGAAGTAACTTAAGTAAAAGTAGTAAACCACAGTGTAAAAAATATTCTGTTACATGAGTCAGAAAGTCCTGCATTCAAACTTTACTTCAGTAAAAGTATAAAGTATTTTCATCAAAAGTATGTAAAGTACCAGAAAGTAAAAGTATTCATTCTGCAGAATGATCTATATTATATTATTGTATTATAATTATTGATGCATTATGCGTCCATCACTTTAATGTTGCAGCTGGTAAAGGTGGAGCTATTTCTAATGACTTTATATACTGATGGTAGTTTAATCTATAATAACACATCATCATTTATTTTACTTTGTATTAATAATCTGAATCTGTAAAGTAACTAAAGTTGTCAGATAAATGTAGTGCAGTAAAAAGTCTAATATTCCCTCTGAGATGTAGAAGAGTAGAAGTATAAAATAGCATAAAATGGAAATACTGCCACCTTCCATAGTGCCAGGACCAGTAAGGCCAGTAGCAGCAGGCCTCCCAGTGAGCTCCCCAGTATAATCCAGACCGGAACGATGTAATCTTCCTCCTTCCTCAGCTCCAGGATTATCTGAACACATTCACATCATCCACCGACTGAATTTAATTTATTCTCTTCTGACCTTCTGAGCTTTCAACATGCTGGAATAAATATCTGAAATAAACTCAATAAACCGCAGAAGGTCAAACCAACATCAACCAAACAGACACACACACACACCTCATTTCTATAAATACTTTATGATCTGAATTTATATAGACATCCATCATGTAGATTCAGTGGAAGTTACATTTTTAAGGGTCTTTTCTCATGATGCAGCTGATTGTTGTTGTGTTAGAAGTCACACATGTAGTTTGTTTAACACTTTATTTATATTTGTTACATACGGACAAAATAACACAAAACACTACAACAACATGAGGGCAGGATTAAATTGATTTATACAGTTTAATTTTAAAAAGACTTAAAACCAAAAAAATTAAATGTGATTATGTACCTAAGAAAGGTTAGGTTTTGTACACAATACAAGTGTCTAACCAGGGCTGTCGATTAAAATATTTAATCACGATTAATCGCATCATTGTCCATAGTAATTGTGATTAATCGCAAATTAATCACACATTTTATCTGTTCAAAATGTACTTAAAGGGAGATTTGTCAAGTATTTAATACTCTTATCGACATGGGAGTGGCAAATATGCTGCTTTATGCAAATGTATGTATATATTTATTATTGGAAATCAATAACAACAACACAATCATAAAGTGGGCATGTCTGTAAAGGGAGACTCGTGGGTAACCATGAACCCATTTTCATTCACATACCTGGAGGTCAGAGGTCAAAGGAACCCTTTGAAAATCACCACGAGAGTTTTTTTCCCGCCAAATTTAGCGCAAGTTTAGAGCGTTATTTTAGCCTCCTTCATGACAACCTAGTATGACATTGTGTTAATGCGTTAAAGAAATTAGTGGCGTTAAAACGAATTTGTATTAATGCTTTATTATCGCGTTAACTTTGGGACAGACATACTCTTAAACATTAAATTATGTTTAATTTATCCATATTTAAATACTGTAATACTGTATGGGCAAGTAACTTTTCCAACTTATCTGAACAAAATATGCTGCTACAGAAACAGTTTATTAGATTAGCACTTTTGAATGAAGTCGACCAAGTGCAGCACTTTTTAGATTTTTAGTTTACAGTTGTTGACTATATTTGACATCAACATTCCAAACCTGTACGTTTGTCGAGATATAAGGATGCAGATCCTCGTTGTTTTAGATATTATTTTGTAACAGTTTTCTATCACATTTTCGTGGAGTTATCTTATGGAATGAAAATGTCAATTTAACGTTTCCTCTGTGTCATTGTCTGTGTATAAAAAGGGACTTAGAAATGCTCTGCTGACAAAAACATTGATTTAGAAAAAAAATGATCACTCTTAGAAACTCTTACTGTAAATATTTCAATAACCTGCTTCTCTGCCTGTTTTTTTGTTTGTTTGAACTATACACCTACACTTATTTTATATGTGCAATTTTTGAACACTAATATCTTAAATGTACTGGTGATTTTGGTCATGATAGTATTTATTGTATGTCCTTTGGCTGGGGTTTTTATTTAAGCCATTACAGGTTTCTAACACACCCTCACACATGTTTTACATTCCTTCCATGTGAATTGTATTTTACTGTCTTTTGATAAGTGTGAAACAAATAAAAAAAAGATGGAGATGATAAAGTGCTTCACTTAAAAAAGAAAGAACATTAGGGATAAACTGTACCTAACAGGAAAAAGTGATATGAAGAAATGATAATTAAAAAACAGAACTTGTGGATGACATTACATTCTCAGATGTTTCTCTTTTTTTGTCCACCCCTTTTTACTTATCCACCCCCAATGGGTGAGTAAAAGAAACCTTGTTGAATATCGGTAGCTGTTATTGTTGTAATAAAACTGTCTGACAGCAGATGGCAGCAAAACTCCACATCTACAGTTTATATGTGTAGTTATAACACTGTGTTTGGTGGAAAGGTAGTTAGTTCATAACTCAGTAAATAACTAAATAAGAAAGAAACGCACTGAGTCAAAATGTCACTTAAATAACAGCTGGTTTGTTTGTTAATATCTCTGTAATTACAATAGTTGTAGTTTGACTTATGCAGCTCTCTCAATGGACTTTCTAATCTGTGTTAGTACATTGAAAGAAAATTCCATGATGATTTTTGTTGTTTGTTTTTTCCATAGTATTTGTTGATTTATTGGATTGTTGTCTACTGATTGGTTAGTTTTTCTGCCTAATTTATGTGCTTTTGTTGTCTTTTTCTTTTCGCTATTTAGCTTAATTTTCTTTTCTTTTGTTTGTCTCCTTATGTTGAGGGGAGGTTCTGTAGCTTCTTGACCTCTCCTGTCACTTTCCTTTTTTTATCTGGATTTGTATGTACTTTGCTAAATAAGCCTGGTTCTGATTCTGATAGTATTTCTGTTTTATTTTTATGTATGTGTTCCTCTAAATTTCCGTTTGGTGTATTTCTGGTGCAGCCCTGACCTTCCTTTTGATTAGGGACATCTGAACAGGAGTATATACTTCCCGTTAAGTAACAATTAGGCCTGAATAAAACCACTTGTACGAGGGAAAGTGGATTAATAAAAATCCTGCTTTGCTTTCACCTATACGAGTGCTGTCGGTGTGATCTGTGTGCATACGACCAGAAACACTTAACTTCTTCAGGTTTACACTCTGCTACAAGTGTTGGACGCTGCACGGCTGATGCAGCCGCACTCACTGCCTCTCTCTGCTGCTTTTCTTCAGCTGTATACTCAAATAAATATGGCTGAATATCTGAGTCAGCCAAAACACTGTAAAATGTATCCTCGTATATAACATCCTCCGCACTCTTATTTTGGGATGAAATTCTCACTGACACGTCACATGACGGCGCTGCATGCAGGAAGATCAGCAGGTTTTGGCAGTAGGAGAACTCAGCTTTCTGGGTCAATATAGACCTTTTCATTGTCATTCTGTTGCTAGGGCAACAGGTTTGGTCCAAGTTTACTTCCTGTCAGCTACTGCATTAACAAACATTGCATAGGAACATACAAAGGGGCTCATTATTTCTTCCATTGACCACATTTACCATCAACACTGATTACACATCCACATTAAAAGTGATGCAACAGCTGATCTCCAGTCTGATCTGTGATTTAGTGTTTGAACAAAAGAAGAAGTACACAAATCACAGCCCTCAACTAGTTCATTCATTAGTGTATTCATCGAGTGGTTGGTTCATTACCTGTCTGACAGGTCGGTCCTCCTGGAGGAACATGGGACTGGACGCTTCCAGCTGGATGGAGGCAGCAGTCAGTAACTCCAAGGACCTGAAGCTCACCTGAAACAGGAAGTCAGTCGTCCGATGGGAACGTAAAAGACTACAGATGTAAAGTATCGAGGATCTATGTGAGGACAATACATCAAACATTTGTGGTTTCTTAGAGAAGTAAGCAAACATTGGCTTTTTTCTCAGGGTTCCACGTTGGTTTCAATGTACGTTCTATATTTACAGTTTAATTTCGGAGAAACTGGAAACGTAGAGGTTCCTTAAGAGACTCACAGCGAGCAGAGCGGGAAGCTGAAGTTGTCCTCCGAGCGTCACCTTCAGCTCTCTGGAGGCCGGCAAATTCAGTCGGCATCGGACCGCCACGCTCACACTGTTACTGTGGTTCTACACAGACAGACAGAAGAAGAAGAAGAAGAGGAGAGAGAAGAAGAAGAAGAAGAAGAAGAAGAGGACAGCTGTCTCTCTGTCTCAGTGGCTAAAGGTCATCATGAAACGTCATGGGTCTTACCAGCTGCGACAGGTGAGACAGGTCCTCAGCTGTCACCTGATTGGTTGTTCTGGGCTGAGGCAGCACGCAGTGAGAGCCAGCTTCCTGCAGGGAGGAAGAAGAGGAGGAGGAGGAGGAGGAGGAGGTGTGACTGTATTATACTGTATATTTCTCTTTATAGAGTCTGTGTAAATGGATCCATGTAGCTCCTCCTGTCTTATTAAGATGTATGTAACTGTTCCCCGTGTATACCTGCTCGATGCTGTAGTCTGTGATGTTCAGCAGCTGGTTCCCCTTCCTGGTCCCAGACCAGATTTCAGCCCTGAACAGGACGTCCTGCACTGAGAAGATGCCCAGGTTCTGGATCTACACGCAAAGTAAAAGATGGCAATAAAAACATAAATAGAAATCTCTTATTGTAAACCCTTAAAGTGACGTCTAACACATCCCTGCAGTTATTTAGTTATGATTTATATCATTTTTGTTTCTAATTGTTAGAGACAAAAAAGGTTACATTGTTTGTAGGCAAGTCATTACAGGGGTTGAATTATTTCATTATAGTTTATTTTGTTTCTTTTAATTGCATAGATTGTATGGGTAGAGTCGTAGGAAAGGCGTTTCCCTTTTAGACTGGACCACATGTTCAGGTGTATATTCAGGTCTCCTGTTGTGTGTGGCAAACGGCAGAGCGAACAGTTTTTTGTTTGTTTTAAAAGATTAAACGCTGATAGGTGTGGTTTGATAGATGATTTTTCGTTGAACAGAAACATGTCATGGATTGCATCTGTTTTATTTCAATAAATCTTTTGTTTATGGACTTTCGAATGACGGAGTTATTGGAATTATTTGGATCACATGAGTCAGAAAAACCCTCCACAGCCACAGAAATAGTCACAAAATAATTGATTTTATGTACATAGTATCTGTAATACAAAAAAAATCCTAAATGTCCTCTTAAACTGAGATAAGATCAGACATTTCTGTAATGAGGCCGCAGGATCCTGAAAACTTAGTAATGATTCATAATAATAATTTTACACTTCTCCTAGTGTCACATGTCAAAATGTCTTCCGTGGAAAAAGGTCTCGCGGACAGACATCAAATAATCAAATATACCAAAAAACTAGAAAAGTCACATCAGACATGAAAAGTGACATTTCTAGACCAACATGTTCAGTGAACTCACATAATAAGTGAGGTTGAAGGTGGGAGGGCTGCTGTCTGGTTGGTCCCAGGAGGAGGAAGAAGAGCTGTCTGCTCTGATTTCAAAACGAGGAGGGTTAGGGTCTCTGACAGGAGAAGAGAGGAAGAGTTTGTTGTAATATAGACTTATTATAAGCATCATTAAAGGGCCATTTCACCCAAAACATACTTGAATCTCAGCTAATTTGAGTCTTTATAAACACACTGTTGTACTTAAACTATATGGAGGAACCTGCAAAATAAAAAATAAATAAATAAATGACTTGATAAAACAATAAATGTCATTAAATGTAGCAAAGATAATATTAAAAATAAAAATAGTCATTAATTAATTGATCAAATGTGACATAATACAAACGGTACATTTAAATGACAATACATAGATTTAAAAATAAATATAAAATAATGCAAATAAATACATTAAAAATAAATACAAAAATAAATGAATAAATAAAAAATAAATGCAAAAATAAATACATAAATAAATAAAAGGGAAAATTAAACAGAAGAGTAAATGAATAAGGGAATTAAATCAAAGATAAATAAATAAAGAAACAAATTAAAACAAATATCAATTTATGTCACATTTTATCAATTAATTAATGGCTACATTTATTTTTGATATTATTTTTGCTACATTTAATGACATTTATTAATTAATTTATTGATTCATTTATGTATTTATTAATTTATTTTTGATTTTGGCAGGTTCCGTCCTCCATAAAAAAAGACCACACATCAATAAAATCCAAGTTTATAATATTTCCTGATGTTGTTAAATGTTTTTGTAAACACAGCAGTGGAATATGTTTTACTGCAATCAGCAGAGAAAATGTGCTGATGCTTCATCTATATCTCAAACATCAACTGCCTCTAATTTGTAGGCTCAGAAAATACTGAATTTTTCCTTAACACATTTATCTGAACCCTGATGATAAATAATTGTTGCATTTGTTCGATTTTCAGTAGTTATTTCCTAATGTTTACATGTATGTATGTATGTAGATGATCTATTTCTCTGTTGCATCCTGTTACTGGAACAGTTTTACCAGGAAGTGATGTCACTGACCTGGTGAAGAGGAGGTCAGTTTGGTACTTCAGAGGGAGGAAGATGTCGTTGATGTTGTCGTCTGGGTATCCCTCCTCTCCATCACTGATTAACACACACACACAGACTTGTGAAGACATTATATTGACTTATCTCCTGGGACCCTTAGGCCTCACATGAACCTAAATCAGAAACAATAGACCTGGATCTGGACCCTGATCTTGATGGTTTACCTTTTGGGGACCTGGTGTGTGTCCCCACAATGTAGCTATGAAAACAGATGTACAAGTACACACAGAGACACACCTTTGTACTTCTATACTTATAGAGGAACCTGAACCTTAACCCGATCATTTTAACCCTCAAACACCTTTTGAAGACGTGAGAACTAAAGAAAAAGACTCCTCAAAAATGTCTTGCTTCTTGTTTTGTTTGCTGCTCACATGAACTCGAACTTGTTCATTTGAAACAAGAAATATATATGATCGATATTACAACTAAATCGTGTAATAGACCCATTCGTCCACCAGAGGACAGTGTGCCAGTGTCACATTTTGCCTCGCAGAGACGTGAATATTACGCGCCTGTATTAACGTGCAGTACCAGCAGGGGGAAACAAAACCACTTAATTAGGTTAAGGGAAAACGTCATGGTTGGACTTTAAAAAAGTACGTAAACTAAGTAAAACACGTACGGAAAACAATGTAACGTCACTACAAAACACGTGAAAAACGGCACCAGCTAAATAAAACACCGGTCTCGAACAAGGGGGTTAGGATCGAAAAGTAAAAAAATGACGTCCTTGCATTTTTTTCCTAACCACTTTTCCGTGACCTTGATGGAAAAGGTCATGAGGTCAAGGAAAGAAATTCATAAGGTCTTAGGAAAAGACACCCGTGGTGCTCAGAGAATCCGACTGCACTTCACTAGGCTCCGTAATTATGATGCGACAGCGGCGGATGTCGTGGGACTGCCGTCATGAAACTACAATATTCCAAAGATGGACTATAAAATAAGCGCTTCTTCTCCTCGTGCATTCTCACATGGTTTATTCATGCAGGATATATAACCAGCTGCTTCAGTGTGACGGAGAGATACCGCAGGTCCTGCTGCTGTTACACTTTACAATCAACATAAAGGATTATTTTGTCTTAAATGTGGACAACCCGTTGAAAGATATTAGGCTACTTCATTATTAAGGTTGGAATTGAAATTAAAAAAGGAATAGCCTATAAGCTACCAGTCACAAAGGTTTATATGATAAATAGTTCATTGAGTTATGGAAAGGCGTATAACCATATAGTGTAGACTATAGGGTTCTTCATCCTACTCCTTATAGGCTAATATTTACTGATGTTGATTATTTGTTTATTGACATTTTTTTTCTTCTCTCAGCATCCTGTTTTTATCACTAATTGATAAAAAAAGAAAGATAAATTGTCTTTAATGAGGACTTTTCTCATTAACTTCCAAACTCCAAACAAACACTGAAATAAATCAAACAATTGTCAGAGTGACATCAGCTGTCTCACCTGCTGGTCGCCATGACTACCCGGACGTGATCCAAGAAGACCGAGCGGCTGAACTCAAACTCCAGACGGAAGGATACCTGGACAGGAAGAGAGCTGGTTGCTTTCAAAATAAAACAACTGACATTTTCCACCTTCTTCGAATGTTATGTTAGATTTTAGTTGGTATGGCCCTGTACTCTTCCTCCTAACTGGCTCAGTAGGCTGTTATCGTCTATTGGTGAGCCGGAGGAGGAGCATTATTGTTAGGGCAGCGACCTCTAGTAGCCGTAGTAATTATGACGGGAGCAAAAGAGGAAGTCAGGTGACGTCAAACAAATACAGGGCTTTCACCCAGGAGACCAAAAGTCAATGTTGACTCATTTTAACATGTGCAAGTTAACTTATATAACGTGCGTAATTTACTTAACTTAACAAACGTACTCACCCAAACCATGACCCTTTTCTAAACCTAACCAAGTAGTTCACCAATTCCTAACCAATTCACAACGTTAACCACGTGTTCAAAACTGCGAACCATTTCACAACATGCGATTAGGTGCAGTTTGCCCCGTCTGAAGTATTATAATGGTGGTGATAACGACTGATAACGGCCATTTAATGGGCTGATAACATTCAAAATGGGTGCATTTTCTCTGATTAAATAAATACATTCAGTTTCTATATATACTTGTACTTTAAAAGGACAGTAAGACATATCTAAAAATGTTAAAATCCTAAGCGGAAGATGAATATTCAAACCTCTGACCCTCTTCAACCATCAGGTCTCATCAGTTTATACTATTCTGAATGTTTTAACGTCCCGACATGTGAAACGCTTTGTGTGGTTTCGTCCTATGATCATCTCAGACTGTGTTTCCCTCCGGCGGCGTCTCACCTCATCCAGCAGCCACCGCCTCATTAACAGGAAGCCCACAATAATCTGTACCGCAGTCTGGACCCATAAACTGGACTTCATTCAGACAGCCATCTGTAGAGCAGGCCTCGGGGTACCATCACGTTTACAGGACGGTCATTAGGCTAATGAAGGATGTTAGTGGATCGCAGATTCCTGCTCTGTTTAATCACTATCATTAGTCTGACAGCTGTATGAATAACACCTGTTTTACTGTCTGTCTGCGGTTACAGTTACAACAAACTGACATTTCACTTACATTTTTATTATCTGTGAAGTCTGTTGTTCTGTATGTTTTATGTTTGGTGAAACTATATTATGAAATTGGTCTAATAATCACCTCTCTGGAGAGTACACCAGAAATTAAGTATTGACTTATTGACTGTAAAGTTGGGGGACTCGCAATAGATGAATCAAAACCAGGAGAGTCTGTGCAGCTGGATATATATTATATATAAAATACTCTGACTTTTACTCCCTAATATGGGCATAGAGTATAGAAGCAAATACTAAGTGTATTATTGGTTAGATCAGCAGTCTGTGGTGGTAAACATCAGTAGAGGTGTATAGACGCAGAACCTACCTGAGACAAGGACTTCATGAACGGAGCGCTGATGTTACAGCTCCTCTGATTGGCCAGTCTGTCCTCGGAGGAGCACTCAATCTGAATATCTGATTGATCCTGTGGGGAAGGGGAGGAGCCTGATGAGTCATAGAGAGTCGTTCTCCATCTCATATGATTGTGAATGATACAAAACGCATGAGCGCCAGCTGGAGCTGTTGTTATAACACATTCTCACTCCCAAATACCAACGTTTGGTCAGTGTTTCTACGTTTAGACTATGACGCTCTACGTACCCCTCTAGCGTCAGTTTAGGACGTGTCAGGGACGGCGTGTCAGTTTCCTCTCGTTACATACATAGTGTCTTTTCAAAATAAACTTCTAACGTAGGTTTACTTCGTTTTTATGTTCACGTACGCAACAAAACTACTTGGTTAGGTTTAGGCAAAGATTGTGGTTTGGATTAAAATAAGACATAAGAAAGTTACGCAACAAAAGTAAGGTAAAATAAGTCGGCGTTGACTCACGGGACACAAACAGCGGTCTCCTGGGGGAAAGTCTTGTGTTTGTTTGACCCGTCCTACCACACCTCCCACTCACCCTACGCACCCCGTCTCCGTCTTCATCCACACTAATACATTCCAGTTTTAAACCGCATAACTTTTGCTACATTTATGCTTAGCGTTCACACTACTTCGGCGTTTTCAAGCCCCTAAAACGGAGACGTTTGAAAACGCTGCTGATGCCGTTTTAGTTTTAAAACTCCGTGGTTGCGTTTTAATCTGGACAGACAGAAACGGAGACGTTTGACAACGATGACGCAGATGCCCACGTTCATTCCGGATTGGGTCTTATCAGTCATGACGTGTCCTTCCCTGATTCGTCATCACGTAAACCTTTTCCGGAAGAAACCAAACGACATCAGCTTCGACCACCAGCGGTTAATTTCAATGTTACAAGCGTTGCTGACCTCGTTGTCTCTGCTAGCAGCTGTTGTGCAGTTAAATTTTGCATTTTATAATGCTACTACTGCCTACATGCTCAGGAGAGAAGCTGTTTTAAACACAGTGCTGAGCTGCATTTGAAATTAATCTTCAGGTCCACTTCTATGTGACGTCTACTGCTGACCTGCTATCTACCCCTAAAGATCCCCTGTCCCCTCCTAAAAAAGACTAAAACGGGTCTATTGTGGGTCTAGAAGGGTTAAAGAACTGAATGTAGGTTGAATCACTCGTATATGTTTACAGTCAGACAGAGAACAGGAACAAACGTTTATTCTATGAAAACACCAGATTTTCTGATCTAATGAAACTGATTTAATGCTCTATACATCACCTTGACTATGAGGCTGGAGAAGAGCAGGTTGGAGGAGGTGGAGATGTGGATGGCGGCTCCGTACGCGTTCTCTCCCTGATTCTCCAGTCGAGCAAACACCACCATCCTCCTCCGCCCGCTCTCCACCACGTGCACCGAGGCCTCTGACGCCCCCGGTGGCTGCAGAGCGACCAGGGCCCGGTTCCTCGAGCTGCAGAACTGCCTTCAGGAGAAACACAGAATATGAATTAGCATGGGTTCTCTAATAAATTATAATAATACTTGTGTGTGTGTTCACTCACTGAACATCCATGAGGTCAGTGTGACTGTGGAGGATGAGGTCAGGAACGCACGTATCTTCCTGCTCACAGCCGTTCCAGAAGGGAAGCTACGGCGAGAATCAAGGATTAATTCACTTCTTTTTGATGAGGCACCACTTTAAATGTCAACACATTCTCACTCCCAACACGTCAAATACCAACGCTTGGTCAGAGGCCCTACGCATCAAACTATGACGCTTTAGGTACTCCTTTAGCAGCAGCGGTCTGGGTGAAAGTCTGTTTGTTTGACCTAACCGGGGTCTGAAATTAGCACTCGCCACCCGCCAAATGCGGGTAATTTGTTGGCAGACAGGGAAAAGGGAAAAGAGAACCGGTTCCTAGTTGGTTCCTAGTTTCCTAGATTCCTTAGCATCTCATGCCTCCGTGACTATCGATTCCTCTGTATTGATGCTTTCTGACAGTTACACATGCACAATGACACATGTGCACGCCTTATCATGTTCCAGTTTGTTTGGGACCGGAGACACGGCGGTGAGAAAAAAAAGTGTTCAAAAGCATGGCGCTACTAAACCTGAGCACCCTATTTTACCCTGATAATGCGACACTGTGAACAACAAATATGTGTTGAATTGGTCAGGAGGAGAGTTAGTAACGTTAGCTGTTAGAAGCACAGTCCTGCTTGGTTAAATAAGGGAGCTACTGACGTTAACGGAGGTGCCATTGAGTTACAATTATGAAGCGTTCAAGCTCTGCTCAGTAAAAATGACTATTGGGTGAAGGTAAATTACAACGTTATCATGATGTGTTCAAATGTATGTGTGTTCTTTATGTAAAATATACTGAACATTGAATGACATCAGATCTAAAATGTTATTCCTTCATTGAGCGCAGAGATTTTAAAGTGGCAGACAAAAGAAAATACTTACCTGTCACAGTGGCAGGAAGTGAAAAAAATCTCAAAATCAAATCACATTGTTAGGACGCTGGTTGAAAAGGTGTTTTAGCAAAGTGGTTGGTTTAAAAATCTAAGGAAAATGAGGCCTGCCTGGTCGGGACATCTACCTCTGGAGCTCAATACAACAGACTGAGAGACAGGTGTGACATCACCTGGATGAACTCTCACCTCGGCCCTCAGGACGCTCGACCAGTCGGGGTCCAACACCGGCCCCTCGTCTGGGCTCTTCAACCCGGTCTCCAGGATAACTGCAATGGGACGCCCGTAGTCAGTCGTCTCCTGTTCAAAGATACGGTGGTGCGTTTAGGGATTCACACTGACTTTTAGGATTGTGTGTTTTATACTGGTTGTGATCGGGTTGTGATGTTCTGACCTGGATGGAGAAGCCGAGGCGTTGACAGCTCTGACCTCCAACCGGCAGAAACAGACTCCTGGGCTGCTGTCGGTCTGATTCGTCCAGAACAGCTCGAGGAGGAAAACGCCTCTCATCCAACACCAGACTGTACCAAACAGCTGGGAGGAGGAGAAGGAGGAGGATGAGAAGGATGAGGAGGAGGAGGAGGAGGAGGAGGAGGAGGAGGAGGAGGAGAAATGGGTTTTAAAGGAGGCAAAGTAATCCAGTCTCATCAAAGTCTCATCCAGCTCGTATGCAGCACAATGATATTGTAAACACATCGAGAACAGACTTTACAGGTCTTTCAGGTGATATGAAAGAAAGTGATGTCACCAGGTGTTCTCATTGGTGCAAACTGCACTTGTTATGTTTCCAAATGTTGGGCAAGTTTTAAGGGAATTCCTGAAAAGTTGGCAAAATAAAACACGAATCAGCTGTCTTGGAGGGGTAGGGGGACAGAGGATGTTCAGGGGGAGATAACAGGTCAACAGTAGATGTCACATAGAAGTGGTGTACATCATTTAAAAGATGGGAACCTGAAGATTAATTTGAGATGCAGCTCAGCACTGTGAGTCAAGGTGTTCTAGTCATTAATAAGAAATAAACATAATTAATTAATTAAAATAAATAGTGAAAGTGTGTAGGGTTCTTATATAGAAGTATATGATGGTCATCGTCATGCTCTATTATGTCTCATAAGTTGTTGCAGCAATTTTTGGGTTGATACCATTTGTTACACAGATTTGGTGCTAAATTTAACAATTTTTTACCATTGGAGAATTGATAAAAAATTATCAATAATCCCTCCAAAATACCACATTAAGTCACCAAGACCTTGAGGAACACCATAGAAAAGCCATGCTCTGATTTGGTATCAAAAACTTTTGACATTTGGAGATTTCTGCAAGAATCGCATTTTTCAGCGATTGGATGGCGAGCACTTCTGTTGTGTAAACTGCTCAGAAACCCCCTTATTGTCCATCTAGCTAGGAAAGCCATCCATCATCTGAATGCTCTAGGTCTCTAGTTTGTGGCTGTAAAGTTTCATGAGGCTGTGATTATCCTAGAGGTCACCACAGGTCATTTTATACAGTGAGGTCAAGTTTCACTACAATGAAATGGCTCCTATGGGGATTAACATCATCACACATGAATACAGTTGGGCCCATTGGATCCACAAGAGTCTCAGCTTTACAGTGATACCCAATTTATGTAATTCAAGACTGTTTAGGGACCCCAGTATGCAGAAATATTCAAAAACACCATTTTGGGAATAGGCGAAAATAACACATTTATACTGCATGAAAAAAACTTCATGTGATTATCATAAAGTGGGCATGTCTGTAAAGGGAGACTCGTGGGTACCCATAGAACCCATTTTCATTCACATATCTGAAGGTCAGAGGTCAAGAGACCCCTTTGAAAATGGCCATGCCCTCGCCAAAATTTAGCATAAGTTTGGAGCGTTATTTATCCTCCTTCGTGACAGGCTAGTATGACATGGTTGGTACTGATGGATTCATTAGTTTTTATAGTTTCATATGATACCAGGATCTTCACTCTAGCTTTAAAACTGAAAGACAGTAATGTTGGTCGGGTCTCAGAGGGTTAATACCAAACCATGTTGTATCAAATAAAGGCAGGGTGTCATACTAGCCTACTTTATGGGTGAGAATTACAACTCTGCAATTATTTAAAGATCTTTAATAAAAGACCATAGTATTTGAAAAATAGAAAGTCCACCCAAAGAGCACCTGAGTGGGAACCATCCCTTTATTTCTAGCACCCTCTGCTGTAACCCTCCAACATCACAGCTCCAGTCACACTGAGCATGAGTCAGAACTCCACGAGTCAAGACGGAGTCTCAGCCTTCATTTAATATCCTTGTGACAAACCAGGAAACAGGTTGTTATTCTGCCTCACTGAGACGACACACACACACACACTGAGAGACGGACGATAAGATTCACCTTCAGACCAAAACCACCACTTCCACTGAGAGAGGACATCTACAGGAGGGAATACTGGGAATACTGGAATACTACCACTTCAACCAGCTGCTGAATCCACAAACTGAACCAGAGTTTTACAAGAACAAAGACTCAAAGTGAAAGTACTTTCAGGGAACAGGGAGTGGCTGAGCCGTCTGCCTGCTGTGTTTTCAGCTTCACTCAGAGACTAAATGGCTTCCAGATTAGAGGACGATCTCTGCTGTTCTGTCTGCCACGACATCTTAAAGATCCTGTCATCTGTCATGTAGCCACAGCTTCTGTAAAGTCTGTCTGCAGAGCTGGTGGACAGAGAAACACGTCCAAGAGTGTCCACTTTGTAAGAGAAGACATTCAAAGGCTTACTACCTCCTAACTTGGATTTAAAGAAGTGTGTGAGAGTTTCTTACAGGAGAGAGCTCAGAGATCTTCAGAGGCTCTCTGCAGTCTGCACTCTGAGAAACTCAAACTCTTCTGTCTGGACCATCAGCAGCGGTGTGTCACATCTGCAGAGATTCAGAAAAACACACCGACCACAGATTCAGACCCATCGATGAAGCTGCACGACAACACAAGAAGGAACTTCAGGAAACTCTGGAGCCCTTAAAGAGAAGTTAAAGGTTTTTGAAGAAGTTAAAGTGAAGTTTGATCAAACAGCAGAACACATGAAGGTCCAGGCCCGACACACAGAGAGGCAGATTAAGGAGCAGTTTAAGAAGCTTCACCAGTTTCTAGAAGAGGAAGAGGAGGCCAGGATGCTGCACTGAGGGAGGAAGAGGAGCAGAAGAGTCAGATGATGAAGGAGAAGATGGAGGCTGTGAGCAGAGAGATAGCAGCTCTTTCAGACACAGTCAGAGCCACAGAGGACGAGCTGAGAGCTGAAGACGTCTCATTCCTGCTCAACTACAAGGCTGCAGTGGAAAGAGTCCAGCAGCGCCCCCTGCTGGAGGATCCACAGCTGCTCTCAGGAGCTCTGATAGACCAGCAAACACCTGGGCAACCTGACCTTCAACATCTGGAACAAGATGAAGGACATGGTCTCCTACACTCCTGTGATTCTGGACCAAACACTGATCATCAATACTCATCCTGTCTGAAGATCTGACCAGTGTGAGACGAGGAGAGAAACAGCAGCTTCCTGATAATCCAGAGAGGTTGATGGTTACTTCTCTGTCCTGGGCTTGAGGGCTTTAACTCAGGGACTCACAGCTGGGACGTCCAGGTTGGAGACAGTACATACTGGTACTGGGTGTGTTAGCAGAGTCTGTCCAGAGGAAGGGTCATACGTCTGGATTATGGACAATATGGTTCAGTATGGTAAATACAGCGCATATCCCCACCAGGTTCATCACTGATATCGTAGTTCAGAAGAAGCTCCAGAGGATCAGAGTGAATCTGGACTGGAACAAAGGAAAGCTGTCGTTCTCTGATCCTGATACTAACACACACATACACACCACACACACTTTCACTGAGAGGATGTTTCCATACATTAGCACTGTGGCTGAACTGAAGGTTTTACAGTGAAGGTCTCTGTGACTGTAGGACAACAGAAATAGATGATGATGATGGTGATGTGATGGATGATGATGATGATGATGATGATGGATGATGATGAGGTGATGATGATGATGATGATGATGATGATGATGGTGATGATGATGATGATGATGACCGACACCACTGCCTTTAACAGAAAGCGGCCGTTATGTTGCACCCTTAAAGACATATGGACTCCGTCTTCCTTTTGGCAACTTTTATTCTTCCAGTTCTGTTGAAGTTATCTTTTACACGAAGCAATCAGAACCGCTCGCACAATATGTTAAAACATCAAGCACGTTCCCTAATCGCTACTGCGCTGACTGATGACCCATCCAGCCTGAACTTTGACCTTTTCAATAATAACATTGCGCTGACTGATGACATCACATCACTCTGAACTTTGACCTCGTGATAATAACATAAATCGATAATAGTGTAGTGTAGTGTATTTCTTCTTAGATAACTTAAATCTATTCTAGGTCAATAAAATGTAAATTATAAAATATTTCTAGGTGCAACAGTACAGAGCTTCAGAGAGCAAGATTATTGATTATATCTTTAATGTGAAGTTTCTGTGTATTTGAACAGCAGGTTCAAACATGATTTGTTTATCATGTAAAGTGTTAAAGAGATTTTATTTCACATCATGTTCACTGTAATTCTTTATTAGAAATGAGATTAAAGCTTCAACTGGAAAATTAAAGTGACTCATGAAGCAGAAACTGACGGTGCTTTTGTTTTGATCTGAGGTTGTAACTTAAAATGTAATATATACTGTATATATATATTATATATATATATATATAAATATATATATATATGCAGTATATATATATATATATATATAGGGGCTGAAGAGTTTCTGTGCTAGTCCCCAGTAAAATGGACACTGGAGTGTTATTTAACCTCCTTCAAAGCTAGTATGACATGGTTGGTACCAATGGATTCATTAGGTTTTTTAGTTTCATATGATATAGTATCTTCACTCTAGCTTTAAAATTCAGCCTGCAACAACCTCTGAAAGACAGAATAGCGGCTGTGGCAGCCAGAGTTTTAAGGGGTTAACAGATAAACTATTAATTAAGCTGTTTAAGTCCAAATACAATGCACACAAAGGACCAAATATACTGCAAAGGTAATGTAATACGTGTGTTCCTAATTACATTTTAAACAGAGTAATAACTTCTTCTTCTTGTGACTGTTAATAAATGGAGCATTTCCTGCTCCTTATTAGTTGTTGGATGCCGAGTGTAGCTGCAGAGCTCCTTCTCATCTGTTTAACAACTGAACTTTTGATTTATGAGCACACAGAGAGCTGAGGTAAGTGCTTCAGTCCAGCTCAGTTCATTGATAGAAACGCCACGTCTGCACTGAAATAAATAAACTCTCAGGTTTCGTCAACCATGGCTCCTGTCCTCTATCTGTCCACTGGAGCGTGATCGTTGATACCATGTGGCCGTATTGCGTGTGTGCATGCATGCATCTCTATATGTGTGTCTAATCCGGTCCAGATGATCAGGGGAAGATGAGGAGAAAAAAGTAGAGAGGAAGGTATGAAGGTATGAAGTGATGGAGGAGTGACGCAGTTTAACGGCGGCTGGCGGCGTTGTTAGCCGTTATAGCGAGGTTTCCATGCAGCCGGCCCGCACATCTGCAGCCAATTACACAGAGACACGACAACACAAAGCACTGGGGAATCTCTGCTGCGAGGAAAAGACCACGACAAGACTTTCCACACACAGACGGTAGAAATACCGAACATCTGGGTGAGTCTAGTTAAAATGTCCACACAGATGGGATACCGGACAGCTGTTGAATCTGTAGAATTCAACTTCATTCATACAGACGAGCTTCAACATTCACTTCAACTCATTTAAGAAGGCTGTGGGCTAAACACCACCTGCCAGTGGGCGACCTCCAGGTCAGTGCCCTCGGCATCAGAGACCAACGCACGGCGTACCCTCTAGCGTTACTTTTGGTCGCCTTGTCCTTTCAAAATAAAACTTCCGTTTTCACAGGAAGTTAGGTTTAGGCAACACAACCACTTAGTTAGGGATAGGAAACGGTGGTGGTTGACATTAACTTCACTGAGGAACAACTCACGGGGCTGACTATATCGACGAGTCACGTGACAAAATAAGTCAACTTACTTTTAGCTTCACACTGGACACGAACAGAGGTCTTCTGGTTGACAATCTTGTGCTTGTTTACACGGTATGCTTATGGCGGGGCTACCTTATGATGACAGGTCGCTACCACGGCGTTGTCCGGTCTTGGAGTTGTCCGTGTTTTGTCTTAGAACTTTAACCCTTTCACAGTGTGTTTTCACTTCATCAAAGTTAATTATAACATTTTCAGAGTTTGGTTGTAATTAGCTCACTTCATTGTTAACATTTCACCTGAAAATTCAGCATTCAGTTGTACTGGGTTCAACCCTCTCGTGTCACTTCTGGTTGCAAAAAAAAACAAGATGGCGACGGGAAACAAACAAGATGGTGACGGCCAAAAACCAACATGGCGACAGCCTTGTTAAATCCAGACTTTTGAGGGTGGAGATAGAAGGATTAGAAGCTCTCTGAGGGCTCATTAATCTTACGAAGCTCTTTTTAAAACCCGGCCGATCGTACCTAAAACCCGCCGCAGATGAGACGATAACAAAAGCTGTTTGCTTGATCTTTCCTCTGTACATGTGGAAACCTGCAGGGAGGAAAAGTACTTCTTTGCAGGAGGTCATTAGCTCTTCACTGGAGGTGCACTGATACCTTTTGTTTCCTCCAGAAGTAGCTCACCAGAAATCAGTGCATCTGCACTCCCCAAAGAGGTTTAGTTAGTTAGATTAGTTTTGGGGTTTTCGCTGCAGCAGCTCGGCCACAGAGGATGGATTTATCAGAGAAACGAGCTTCTGCACATGATATATTTCCATCAACTTGCAGATTTCTTATGAACGTCGCTCAGAGTCCAAAAAAGATCGTCCAAACCGAGTATATGTCTTGACCCTGTACGGTCAGTAGGGCTGGGACAATTCACTATCTACCGATTCGATACCGTCACGATACTTGGGTGCCGATTCGATAGTATTGTGATTTTTAAGTATTGCGATTCGATATTATGATTATTGTGATTTTTGTTTTTTTTGTTTTTTAACACTAGACCATGGGGGAAAAGATGATACATACACTTCTAGGGACTTTTACTTTGGAAAATATCTAAATTAATCCAGTAAAAATGTTTGATTTTCAGCATGTATGTAGTCAGAGATGTCCTGAAGTCAAATATATCAGTCATTGTCAGCAATTATTATTAAATTTTTCCAGCAACCCAAAAATCAAAGAATAAAGACATTTCCCTCACAAATTAGTGGTATTTTCTTTTTAATTTATAAGGGGCATGTAATGTTTTATTACTTCTGGTGAAATATAATCCAATCAATCTTATTTCCATATGTATTTTTTTATATGCAGTTCCCTTTGTTAAACCTTATTTGAAAAGCAGACGTAGTCACGTGTATACTTCCTCTAACTTCTCCAAGGTGGTCGCTAGCTCTCCCGTCAGCTCCGTCTCTTTATACATCCATGGTCAGCTCCATCGGGGCGTTTGAATGCATTTAACATAAATGTCAGTATATGGGTGCTCTATAGTTGTAGCGTCAGCCCATTTGACCTCGGAGATGAGAGTGACGGCCGGCTTGACCGCACGTTACCGCAATACGATAACGTTTCCTGTCCATGACAGAGTTAGCATGCAGCTTTAGCCATGTGTCTAGCTCTACTTTTCCTGCAATGTGTGAAACCCAAAGTGTTTCCATACTTTACTGGATGTGTAGAGTTTAGCACGCTGGATTTAAAATGTGAGGGTGCCGGTCGTATCCACGCAGACCCTCCGCCGTTTTCTACTTTCTCGCTGCGGTTGATTTGGTTGAGGGATACGGAACGGATAAGACGTCACGTTACTCAGACTACAACAATAAAAGCGGTAACTTCCTTCTGCCTCCACATTGACTCAAATGAAGCAAATATATCAATTCTGGCATTAAAAAACTATTCAAAATCGCAAAAAAAAAAAAAAAAAAGAATTGTGATACATAGGTGAATCGATTTTTTTTCCCACCCCTAACATCTGCATAAAGGACTGTTCCCGCCTTTTCATGTTGAAAGAGCAACGGCCAACGAGGAAACTCCAACACTCGGCCGACCAATCGTGTGACTTCATCACTCAGTGTCAGACTCTTGTGTTTGCAGGGCTGGCACTCTGCGGTCCGGCTAAAGAGTCTAACATTTAAAAGTCTGGAGAACATTCACAAAATCCATCGGGACCACTCAGCACAACTCTCTGAAAACTGTCTAAACACGTATTTAATCTGTTGATTCAAACTGAACCGTCGGGTTATGTTCACCTGTTTCCTGTTTTAGAAGCTGGTTTTGCTGCAGCCAGTGTTGTGATTCTCTAATAATCAGGTGGAGGAAAAGTTGTTTAGTGTTTGTATTCCGGGTTGATTTTTCTGAACAAAAGCAGCATGTGATGCAACAGTTGTCAGACTTTTCCGTTATAACATGCAAACGCAGCGTCTGTCCTTCTGATCAATAACTGTATCTGTCCAGCAGAGCCCATTGGTCGGGCATTACTGGAGGGGGTTTGAGGTGATGATAATGTGCCATTCATGATGCTAATTTTATTTTTAACTCAGAGTTTTTATTTAACACTGCTGTGAGTCTGATTCTGTCCTGATGGAGCTGGAAACACTTTGAGTTTTTAACCAGTTTTCTGAGGCTGAAATGAAGCCAAAGATTCTCCATGTGTTGATGAAACGTCAGAAGATGTCAGCTGTGGTTGAACTTCCTGCAGAATGAATGCTGTCAAATTAAAAGTTTTCTGTCTGCATTCACCAGCGTTCTCCTGTTATTCATTTATTCTGAATGTTTTAGTCTGAATGTACCTACACAGGTGTTCTCACAGGTCACGTCCTGGTTTTAAAGGCTGATTCTGACACTTTCTAGACTAATATCTTTCAATTTGAACTTGTAAGAAACATTTCACTACAATAAAATAGTATGTAGTAAGTACTATCCACCTCAATTACACATGTCAGAGTGAATAAAGCTTTTTAGATCAGATTGTCAGGGGATAAAATTAACTGAAAGCTAATGAATGAATACATAAATTGAAATTTTGTTTTTCTTAATTCTTGTGATGCGTTCACTTCAGACTGACTCCAGGTGGATTTTAGAGTCTTTGCAAACATGCTGGATAGATGTGAATGAAAAATTCACACTCAATTCCCCAATTTTTCATTTTATTCAGGAAAGAGTTTTAAAATTTGAAATTTTGTGACTATTTGACGAACAGCTGTGCGACTGGGCTGGCCAATCACACGTCGCATTAAATGGAAGACCACTGATTGACGAATGTGATTTCTAGATCTGGACTTGTACTGATACCCAGCCCTACCGCCCAATTAAACTAAACAAAACGCTCAATCTGACAACACCTTTTGCTCATGAATTTACACAATTCACCAAAAGCAACTGAACTGGGGTGTTTTTTTCTCTTTTCTCTCAAGTTCATACAGTCAAAAGGCAGAGCTCAAGTCATAAGACAGAATATAAAATATGATAAAAAGAAAAACAAATTCACCATTGTTATTTGTATTTCTAAATGGAGTTTGGTGGCCTCCTGTGATTCCCAGCATCACTCCAAACACCTTCCACCTGAGCAGATGGAGTCTAATCAGCCACATGGAGAACACCTGTGTTCAGAGCTTTTAAGGCTCACTCACTGGTGTGTTTCTCTCTGTGGACGAACTACGCTCAAGTCACTCAAAGACAGTCACAGACGTGATGTTTATGTTACTGAAACTCAAGTTTAGCAGATTTTATGTGTCTAAATCCTCCACTAAGATGACATTTTCCACCCTCATGAGGAGATTATGTGTTTTTACTTCACCACCCTCAGGACTCAACGTCAACATTGAGTCTCTCAGGCAGATCAAACTGACTTTCCTCTTTTCTAAGCTGGCATTGTCTCTCTATGGAGGATGAAATCTGCCAAAAATAAATGACTCGATAAATAAATATGTCATCGAATGTAGTAAAAATAATATTAAAATTAATTTACTTCCTATTTATCTTTGTATTAATTCCCTTATTTATTCACTCTTCTGTTTAATTTCTCTTTTATTTATTTATTTTCATAATTCTTTAAATGTATTAATTTTAGCACTTTAGTTTTTATTTATTTATTATTTATTTCTGCACGATTTTCACTTTGCATTTCACCCCTTATTTATTTCCCCAAACTTATTTATTTCTGTATTCTTTTCTTTATACGTTTCTTTATCCATTTCCTTTTTCATTCTTTGTGCATTTCTGCCTCATCAATTAAAAAATCACTAAAAGAGATTTTTTAATTCATGAGAAATTGACTACAAATCTAATGAAGCACCACATAGCACACAGCTTGTATGTGTCTCGTCTTTATTCCAGTATTAACAGACATAGTGAACACATGGAGTTCATTTCTGGGCGGAGCGGCATCACACATCAGTACAAACTGCTTCATATCAAACAATAATGCCACAATCCTTTTAATAATTCACACATATTTACAAAAAGAGTGGACTTTATACAACAAAAGTGCATCTGATATAAATTCAGAAATAATATACAATGTGTTCATAAGATGCATTTACAATTTCCATTAGTATAAAAAAGGAAAATAAAATAAAATCAGCCTCTTAGGTAGTCTTGTGTTGTCTCATATCTTATTAATCTGCCCTCTGTGTTAAACACTGCTGTTGGTGTGACACAGTGTGTTCATCTCTGCACTGTGAATAAAATAAATTCTTATTTTGCATCACGTCTCCCGTCGGTTTAACTCACCAGCTTCATTGTTGAGATTACATCATCATGAGGCATCAGGTGACACACGCGGTCACACAGGTTTCTCAGGTTTTACAACATTTTCCGAACCACGTATGCAGCAGTTGAAAAGATCCCTGTCACTGAAACTAGACAACTCTGTTCACTTTGTGTGTTCCTCCATCTAGCGACGCCGCCGTTACCGTTGTGGCAGCCAAATGCGTCCAGGTTGCTCGTAGTAACTAATGTAAATGTTGGCGTAGATAATAAACACAGAGGAGTATGTATTTAAAATGATTTAAGTGAGATTGAAGACATTTTTTTCGAGGACACAGCTGCCGTCACTGCGAGCAACCACGATGCATTCAGCCTCGAGTCACAAGTTAACACGGTTAGCAGACACATGTTCTGTTTGTGATGGCGACCGATTAATGATGATTACTTTGTGGTCATTAGGTTATGGTGACCCAGCCCAGTCGCACAGCAGTTCGTGAAATAGTCATACAATTTAAAGTATTGATTCAAAGACACCATTTTTTTTGTTATGGTCATCACAAAATCTATTTAATCCATGTAATTGTGAACCAGGAAGTAAAGAGATCCCCGCACGCCACGTAAGGAGGAGGTCGGGGTGGGTCAAAAAACACCAGATTTTCACCAGGAGACCGCTGTTTGTGTCCGTGTGAAACCAGAGGTCAAAGTCGATCTATTTTTCAAATAACTTCCGTACTGAAGTTACAGCACTTCTGAGTTATTTTGACCCAAACTATGATCTTTTCCTAAACCTAACTAAGTCGTTTTGTTGCCTAAACCTTACCAAGTCGATCTATTCCGAAACCTAACTAAGTCATTTTATTTTGAAAAGACTGGAGCGGAAATTGACACGTGCGTCACGTGTTGCTGGACACTCGTAGGAAAACGCTGAGTGTCACGAAAAAAATACGTAAAATAGTGTGTCTATGTACAAGAATCAAAAAGCTTAAATCCCGTGACTATTTCACAAACTGCCGTGAGACTGTGTTGTGTAGGAGACGCCACCGCAGAAATGGATTCCTGTATGTCTTTGGCTTGTTCAACTTTGACCCGCTCGACTTAAATCACTTGTGCACACAGTATTTTCAATGCAGCACAAGTTCACAACAGCCATTTTAGGCACATTCACCTTCGTTTATTAGAATAAAAATAACACCCGAGTTAGCTTTAAGCTCATTTGTATCAGCGGTCCCTTCAGAGGATGTACATCGAGATTTGTTCTTGGTTACGTGGTGCTACGCTTTAGGTCCAAACTTCTTTTTAAAAACAATATGTTTGGTTAGTTCCATTTTTTGGGGACTGAAATATGAGTAAAATCACACAGTAACTGAAGCTCTAGTGTCTTCCTCTCTACCTCTTATAACACAAAATAAGTATTTTAAACTGGGGATTGATTTGAAACTTGTGATATGAAAACCGCCGACTGTACACCTGTTTCAGCTGCTTCATTCATCCACCTATTTCTTTAACGCATTAACGCAATCGTTTTTTCCTAGGTTGTAGCGGACTCATTCTTAAAGCTAGAGTGAAGATACTGGTATCATATGAAATAAGAAAACCTAAGGAATCCATCAGTACCAACAATGTTATACTAGCTTGTCATGAAGGAGGTTGAATAATACTACGAAGTCGTGCTGAATTTTGGCGAGGAAAACTGTCATAGTCATTTTCAAAAGGGTCCCTTGACCTCTGACCTCCAGATATGTGAATGAAATGGGTTCTATGGGTACCCACGAGTCTCCCTTTACAGACATGCCCACTTTATGATAATCACATGCAGTTTGGGGCAAGTCATAGTCAAGTCAGCACACTCACAGTACCTGTGAGGGTTTCTGAACAACATATGTCATTGTTTGTGTTGTTAACTTTAAGGTACATTTTGAACTGATAAAAAATGTGTGATTAATTGCGATTAATCATGATTAAATATCTGAATTGATTGACAGCCCTAGTTGCGACACGTCGTTGTGATTAAAGCACTTTAAATAAACTTGACTTGTTCTCTTGTGGTTGGTGCTGGTGAGCAGTTTGCTGGTTCGTAGATGAGCTGTGGATGGGTTTTGTTCATCAGCTGACAGGATGCGTAGAGCCACACGACGACCCTTTTGATTAACTGGAACATGTTCATATGTTCGGGGCGTGGCTGATTGGCTGATTGGCTGATTGGCTGATTGGGGCATGGGGGTCCCTGAGTTACAGGTGGGGCTTGTGATGCATTCAAGTGTTCCTCATCAACTCATAAAGTCAGAAAGTTCTGTTTTCACCACCAAGAAGTACACGTTGGACCACAGTTCAACTCATATCATAAATTTTGTGACTTTACAAGTTGACGAGGACCAAACGAACGCAGCGTCGTCGTCGCCCACACATTATAGCTCCTCTGCTGCCTTCCCATTGGCTACAGGCTGCTCCTTCTCTTCCTGTCTCCTCCGTCTGTTGAAGAAGCCGAGCTGAGCAGAAAGCAGACACATTTATGGTTTGAAATGCACTTCAACTGACAGCATGATGACAACATTTCACTTCACACACGATAACTGTGGTAACGGTTTTAATTTCCATTATTTGCCACAAGGCAGTCCAAAAGTGACGCCAATGCTGAAGTGCCTTAAACCTGCATTCTCTCAAGTAGCCAGAAGGGGCGACTCCTCTGGTGGCAAAAAGAAGTCTGATTGTATAGAAGTCTATGAGAAAATGAGCCTACTGCTCACTTGATTTATTACCTCAGTAAACATTGTAAACATGAGTTTATGGTCTCAATCACTAGTTTCAAGTCTTCTTCAATACAACATGATGTTCATTTAGTAATTATGGTCCCATTTAGAGTCAACAGACCATAAAGCAGGGGATGCCTTGTGATTGACAGGTCGCTACCACGGCAATGTCCGTCTGGGAGTTGTCCTTTATTTTCTCTCAGAACTTTAACCCTTTCACAGTGTTTTCACTTCAGCAAAGTTAATTATAACATTTTGGTCACCTAAAAACGTCTTATTCAGCGTTTGGTTGTAATTAGCTCCACCCTCTCGTGTCACTTCTGGTTGCAAAAAAACAAGATGGTGACAGCCAAAAAACAAGATGGTGAAGGCCAAAAAAAAAAAGATGGGACGGCCCCAAAACCAAGATGGTGACGGCCAAAAACAAGATGGCAATGACCAAAATCAAGATGGTTATGGCCAAAAAAACAATATGGCAATGACCAAAAACCAAAGACGCGACGGCTAAATAAGAATAAATAAGCTTCTGTGAAAACGTCCGGGGATACTACAGAAGAATCTTACCTGTGACTGGACTGCAGTAGTGGAAGAAGTAACTTAAGTAAAAGTAGTAACCACCACAGTGTAAAAAAATATTCTGTTACATGAGTCAGAAAGCCTGCATTCAAAACTTTACTTCAGTAAAAGTATAAAAGTATTTCATCAAAATGTAAAGTACCAGAAGTAAAAGTATTCATTCTGCAGAATGATCTATATTTATGAATTGTATTATAATTATTGATGCATTAATGCGTCCATCACTTTATGTTGCAGCTGGTAAGGTGGAGCTATTCTAATGACCTTTTATATATGATGGTAGTTTAATCTATAATAACACATCATTCATTTATTTTACTTTGTATTAATAATTGAATCTGTAAAGTAACTAAAGTTGTCAGATAAATGTAGTGCAGTAAAAAGTCTAATATTTCCCTCTGAGATGTAGAAGAGTAGAAGTATAAAATAGCATAAAATGGAAATACTGCCCACCTTCCATAGTGCCAGGACCAGTAAGGCCAGTAGCAGACGGCCTCCCAGTGAGTTCCCCAGTATAATCCAGCCGGAACGATGTAATTTCCTCCTTCCTCAGCTCCAGGATTATCTGAACACATTACATCATCCACCGACTGAATTTAATTTATTCTCTTCTGACCTTCTGGCTTTCAACATGCTGGAATAAAATTATCTGAAATAACTCAATAAACCGCAGAAGGTCAAACCCAACATAACCAAACAGACACCCACACACCTCTTTCTATAAATCCTTTATGATCTGAATTTATATTAGACATCACATCATGTAGATTCAGTGGAAGTTACATTTTAAGGGTCTTTCTCATGATGCAGCTGATTGTTGTTTGTGTTAGAAGTCACCACATGTAGTTTGTTAACACTTTATCTTTATATTTGTTACATACGGACAAAATAACAAAAACACCTACAACAACATGAGGGCAGGATTAAATTGATTTATACAGTTTAACTTCTAAAAAGACTTAAAACCAAAAAATTAAATGTGATTATGTACCTAAGAAAGTTAGGTTTTTGTACACAATACAGTGTCTTAACCAGGGCTGTCGATAAATATTTAATCACGATTAATGCATCATGTTCCATAGTTAATTGTGATTAATCGAATTAATCACACATTTTATCTGTTCAAAATGTACCTTAAAGGGAGATTTGTAAGTATTTAATACTCTTATCAACATGGGAGTGACAAATATGCTGCTTTATGAAATGTATGTATATATTTATTAGGAAATCAATTAACAACAACACAATCGTTAAAGTGGGCATGTCTGTAAAAGGGGAGACTCGTGGGTACCCATAGAACCCCATTTTCATTCACCAATCTTGAGGTCAGAGGTCAAGGGAACCTTTGAAAATCACCACGAGAGTTTTTCCGCCAAAATTTAGCGCAAGTTTTAGAGCGTTATTTAGCCTCCTTCATGACACCTGTATGACATTGTGTTAATGCGTTAAAGAAATTAGTGGCGTTAAAACGAATTTGCATTAATGCTTTATTATCGCGTTAACTTTGACAGACATACTCTTAACATTATATTATGTTTAATTTATCCATATTAACATACTGTAATACTGTATGGGCAGTACTTTTCCAACTATCTGAACAAAATATGCTGCTACAGAAACAGTTTATTAGATTAGCAACTTTTTGAATGAAGTTCGACCAAGTGCAGCACTTTTTAGATTTTTTTAGATTACAGTTGTTGACATATTTGACATCAACATTCTCCAAACCTGTACGTTTGTCGAGATATAAGGATGCAGATCTACCTCGTTGTTTTAGATATATTTTGTTACAGTGTTTCATCACATTTGGGAGTTATCTTATGGAATGAAATGTCAATTTAACGTTTTCCTCGTGTCATTGTCTGTGTATAAAAGGGACTTAGAAATGCTCTGCTGACAAAAACATTGATTTAGAAAAAAAAATGATCACTCTTAGAAACTCTTACTGTAAATTTTCAATTAATCCTGCTTCTCTGCCTGTTTTTTTTGTTTGTTTGAACTATACACCTACACTTATTTTATATGTGCAATTTTTTGAACACTAATATCTTAAATTACTGGTGATTTTGGTCATGATAGTATTTATTGTATGTCCTTTGGCTGGGTTTTTATTTAAGCCATTACAGGTTTCTAACACATCCTCACACATGTTTTACATTCCTTCCATGTGAATTGTATTTTACTGTCTTTTGATAAGTGTGAAACAAATAAAAAAAATGGAGATGATAAAGTGCTTCACTTAAAAAAGAAAGAACATTAGGGATAAACTGTACCTAACAGGAAAAAGTGATATGAAGAAATGATAATTAAAAAACAGAACTTGTGGATGACATTACATTCTCAGATGTTTCTCTTTTTTTGTCCACCCCTTTTTACTTATCCACCCCCAATGATGAGTAAAAGAAACCTGTTGAATATCTAGCTGTTATTGTTGTAATAAAACTGTCTGACAGCAGATGGCAGCAAAACTCCACATCTACAGTTTATATGTGTAGTTATAACACTGTGTTTGGTGGAAAGGTAGTTAGTTCATAACTCAGTAAATAACTAAATAAGAAAGAAACTCACTGAGTCAAAATGTCACTTAAATAACAGCTGGTTTGTTTGTTAATATCTCTGTAATTACAATAGTTGTAGTTTGACTTATGCAGCTCTCTCAATGGGCTTTTATAATCTGTGTTAGTACATTGAAAGAAAATTCATATGATTTTTGTTGTTTGTTTTTTCCATAGTTATTTGTTGATTTATTGGATTGTTGTCTACTGATTGGTTAGTTTTTCTGCTAATTTATGTGCTTTTGTTGTCTTTTTTTTTCGCTATTTAGCTTAATTTTCTTTTCTTTTGTTTGTCTCCTTATGTTGAGGGAGGTTCTGTAGCTTCTTGACCTCTCCTGTCACTTTCCTTATTTTTATCTGGATTTGTATGTACTTTGCTAAATAAGCCTGGTTCTGATTCTGATAGTATTTCTGTTTTATTTTTATGTATGTGTTTCCTCTAAATTTCCGTTTGGTGTATTTCTGGTGCAGCCCTGACCTTCCTTTTGATTAGGGACATCTGAACAGGAGTATATACTTCCCGTTAAGTAACAATTAGGCCTGAATAAAACCAACTTGTACGAGGGAAAGTGGATTAATAAAAATCCTGCTTTGCTTTCACCTATACGAGTGCTGTCGGTGTGATCTGTGTGCATACGACCAGAAACACTTAACTTCTTCAGGTTTACACTCTGCTACAAGTGTTGGACGCTGCACGGCTGATGCAGCCGCACTCACTGCCTCTCTCTGCTGCTTTTCTTCAGCTGTATACTCAAATAAATATGGCTGAATATCTGAGTCAGCCAAAACACTGTAAAATGTATCCTCGTATATAACATCCTCCGCACTCTTATTTTGGGATGAAATTTCACTGACACGTCACATGACGGCGCTGCATGCAGGAGATCAGCAGGTTTTGGCAGTAGGAGAACTCAGCTTTCTGGGTCAATATAGACCTTTTCATTGTCATTCTGTTGCTAGGGCAACAGGTTTGGTCCAAGTTTACTTCCTGTCAGCTACTGCATTAACAAACATTGCATAGGAACATACAAAGGGGCTCATTATTTCTTCCATTGACCACATTTACCATCAACACTGATTACACATCCACATTAAAAGTGATGCAACAGCTGATCTCCAGTCTGATCTGTGATTTAGTGTTTGAACAAAAGAAGAAGTACACAAATCACAGCCCTCAACTAGTTCATTCATTAGTGTATTCATCGAGTGGTTGGTTCATTACCTGTCTGACAGGTCGGTCCTCCTGGAGGAACATGGGACTGGACGCTTCCAGCTGGATGGAGGCAGCAGTCAGTAACTCCAAGGACCTGAAGCTCACCTGAAACAGGAAGTCAGTCGTCCGATGGGAACGTAAAAGACTACAGATGTAAAGTATCGAGGATCTATGTGAGGACAATACATCAAACATTTGTGGTTTCTTAGAGAAGTAAGCAAACATTGGCTTTTTTCTCAGGGTTCCACGTTGGTTTCAATGTACGTTCTATATTTACAGTTTAATTTCGGAGAAACTGGAAACGTAGAGGTTCCTTAAGAGACTCACAGCGAGCAGAGCGGGAAGCTGAAGTTGTCCTCCGAGCGTCACCTTCAGCTCTCTGGAGGCCGGCAAATTCAGTCGGCATCGGACCGCCACGCTCACACTGTTACTGTGGTTCTACACAGACAGACAGAAGAAGAAGAAGAAGAGGAGAGGAAGAGAAGAAGAAGAAGAAGAAGAAGAAGAAGAGAGACAGCTGTCTCTCTGTCTCAGTGGCTAAAGGTCATCATGAAACGTCATGGGTCTTACCAGCTGCGACAGGTGAGACAGGTCCTCAGCTGTCACCTGATTGGTTGTTCTGGGCTGAGCAGCACGCAGTGAGAGCCAGCTTCCTGCAGGGAGGAAGAAGAGGAGGAGGAGGAGGAGGAGGAGGTGTGACTGTATTATACTGTATATTTCTCTTTATAGAGTCTGTGTAAATGGATCCATGTAGCTCCTCCTGTCTTATTAAGATGTATGTAACTGTTCCCCCGTGGTATACCTGCTCGATGCTGTAGTCTGTGATGTTCAGCAGCTGGTTCCCCTTCCTGGTCCCAGACCAGATTTCAGCCCTGAACAGGACGTCCTGCACTGAGAAGATGCCCAGGTTCTGGATCTACACGCAAAGTAAAAGATGGCAATAAAAATAAATAGAAATCTCTTATTGTAAACCCTTAAAGTGACGTCTAACACATCCCTGCAGTTATTTAGTTATGATTTATATCATTTTTGTTTTCTAATTGTTAGAGACAAAAAGGTTACATTGTTTGTAGGCAAGTCATTACAGGGGTTGAATTATTTCATTATAGTTTATTTTGTTTCTTTTAATTGCATAGATTGTATGGGTAGAGTCGTAGGAAAGGCGTTTCCCTTTAGACTGGACCACATGTTCAGGTGTATATTCAGGTCTCCTGTTGTGTGTGGCAAACGGCAGAGCGAACAGTTTTTTGTTTGTTTTAAAAGATTAAACGCTGATAGGTGTGGTTTGATAGATGATTTTTCGTTGAACAGAAACATGTCATGGATTGCATCTGTTTTATTTCAATAAATCTTTTGTTTATGGACTTTCGAATGACGGAGTTATTGGAATTATTTGGATCACATGAGTCAGAAAAACCCTCCACAGCCACAGAAATAGTCACAAAATAATTGATTTTATGTACATAGTATCTGTAATACAAAAAAAATCCTAAATGTCCTCTTAAACTGAGATAAGATCAGAACATTTCTGTAATGAGGCCGCAGGATCCTGAAATTATAGTAATGATTCATAATAATAATTTTACACTTCTCCTAGTGTCACATGTCAAATGTCTTCCGTGGAAAAAGGTCTCGCGGACAGACATCAAATAATCAAATATACCAAAAAAACTAGAAAAGTCACATCAGACATGAAAAGTGACATTTCTAGACCAACATGTTCAGTGAACTCACATAATAAGTGAGGTTTGAAGGTGGGAGGGCTGCTGTCTGGTTGGTCCCAGGAGGAGAAGAAGAGGCTGTCTGCTCTGATTTCAAAACGAGGAGGGTTAGGGTCTCTGACAGGAGAAGAGAGGAAGAGTTTTGTTGTAATATAGACTTATTATAAGCATCATTAAAGGGCCATTTCACCCAAAACATACTTAATCTCAGCTAATTTGAGTCTTTATAAACACACTGTTGTACTTAAACTATATGGAGGAACCTGCAAAATAAAAAATAAATAAATAAATGACTTGATAAAACAATAAATGTCATTAAATGTAGCAAAGATATATTAAAATAAAAATAGTCATTAATTAATTGATCAAATGTGACATAATACAAACGGTACATTAAATGACAATACATAGATTTAAAAATAAATATAAAATAATGCAAATAAATACATTAAAAATAAAATACAAAAATAAATTAATAAATAAAAAATAAATGCAAAAATAAATAAATAAATAAATAAAAGGGAAAATTAAACAGAAGACGTAAATGATAAGGGAATTAAATCAAAGATAAATAAATAAAGAAACAAATTAAAAACAAATATCAATTTATGTCACATTTTATCAATTAATTAATGGCTACATTTTATTTTTGATATTATTTTTGCTACATTTAATGACATTTATTAATTAATTTATTGATTCATTTATGTATTTATTAATTTATTTTTGATTTTGGCAGGTTCCGTCCTCCATAAAAAAAGACCACACATCAATAAAATCCAAGTTTATAATATTTCCTGATGTTGTTAAATGTTTTTGTAAACACAGCAGTGGAATATGTTTTACTGCAATCAGCAGAGAAAATGTGCTGATGCTTCATCTATATCTCAAACATCAACTGCCTCTAATTTGTAGGCTCAGAAAATACTGAATTTTTCCTTAACACATTTATCTGAACCCTGATGATAAATAATTGTTGCATTTGTTCGATTTTCAGTAGTTATTTCCTAATGTTTACATGTATGTATGTATGTAGATGATCTATTTCTCTGTTGCATCCTGTTACTGGAACAGTTTTACCAGGAAGTGATGTCACTGACCTGGTGAAGAGGAGGTCAGTTTGGTACTTCAGAGGAGGAAGATGTCGTTGATGTTGTCGTCTGGGTATCCCTCCTCTCCATCACTGATTAACACACACACACAGACTTGTGAAGACATTATATTGACTTATCTCCTGGGACCCTTAGGCCTCACATGAACCTAAATCAGAAACAATAGACCTGGATCTGGACCCTGATCTTGATGGTTTACCTTTTGGGGACCTGGTGTGTGTCCCCACAATGTAGCTATGAAAACAGATGTACAAGTACACACAGAGACACACCTTTGTACTTCTATACTTATAGAGGAACCTGAACCTTAACCCGATCATTTTAACCCTCAAACACCTTTTGAAGACGTGAGAACTAAAGAAAAGACTCCTCAAAAATGTCTTGCTTCTTGTTTTGTTTGCTGCTCACATGAACTCGAACTTGTTCATTTGAAACAAGAAATATATATGATCTGATATTACAACTAAATCGTGTAATAGACCCATTCGTCCACCAGAGGACAGTGTGCCAGTGTCACATTTTGCCTCGCAGAGACGTGAATATACGCGCCTGTATTACGTGCAGTACCAGCAGGGGGAAACAAAACCACTTAATTAGGTTTAAGGGAAAACGTCATGGTTGGACTTTAAAAAAGTACGTAAACTAAGTAAAACACGTACGGAAAACAATGTAACGTCACTACAAAACACGTGAAAACGGCACCAGCTAAATAAAACACCGGTCTCGAACAAGGGGTTAGGATCGAAAGTAAAAAATGACGTCCTTGCGTTTTTTTCCTAACCACTTTTCCCGTGGACCTTGATGGAAAAGGTCATGAGGTCAAGGAAAGAAATTCATAAGGTCTTAGGAAAAGACACCCGTGGTGCTCAGAGAATCCGACTGCACTTCACTAGGCTCCGTAATTATGATGCGACAGCGGCGGATGTCGTGGATACTGCCGTCATGAAACTACAATATTCCAAAGATGGATATAAAATAAGCGCTTCTTCTCCTCGTGCATTCTCACATGGTTTATTCATGCAGGATATATAACAGCTGCTTCAGTGTGACGGAGAGATTACCGCAGGTCCTGCTGCTGTTACACTTTACAATCAACATAAAGGATTATTTTGTCTTAAATGTGGACAACCCGTTGAAAGATATTAGGCTACTTTCATTATTAAGGTTGGAATTGAAATTAAAAAGGAATAGCCTATAAGCTACCAGTCACAAAGGTTTATATGATAAATAGTTCATTGAGTTATGGAGAAGGCGTATAACCATATAAGTGTAGACTAATAAGGGTTCTTCATCCTACTCCTTATAGGCTAATATTTACTGATATTGATTATTTGTTTATTGACATTTTTTTTTCTTCTCTCAGCATCCTGTTTTTTATCAATAATTGATAAAAAAAGAAAGATAAATTGTCTTTAATGAGGACTTTTCTCATTAACCTTCCAAACTCCAAACAAACACCTGAAATAAATCAAACAATTGTCAGAGTGACATCAGCTGTCTCACACCTGCTGGTCGCCATGACTACCCGGACGTGATCCAAGAAGACCGAGCGGCTTGAACTCAAACTCCAGACGGAAGGATACCTGGACAGGAAGAGAGCTGGTTGCTTTCAAAATAAAACAACTGACATTTTCCACCTTCTTCGAATGTTTATGTTAGATTTTAGTTTGGTATGGGCCCTGTACTCTTCCTCCTAACTGGCTCAGTAGGCTGTTATCGTCTATTGGTGAGCCGGAGGAGGAGCATTATTGTTAGGGCAGCGACCTCTAGTAGCCGTAGTAATTATGACGGGAGCAAAAGAGGAAGTCAGGTGACGTCAAACAAATACAGGGCTTTCACCCAGGAGACCAAAAGTCAATGTTGACTCATTTTAACATGTGCAAGTTAACTTATATAACGTGCGTAATTTACTTAACTTAACAAACGTACTCACCCAAACCATGACCCTTTTCTAAACCTAACCAAGTAGTTCACCAATTCCTAACCAATTCACAACGTTAACCACGTGTTCAAAAACTGCGAACCATTTCACAACATGCGATTAGGTGCAGTTTGCCCCGTCTGAAGTATTATAATGGTGGTGATAACGACTGATAACGGCCATTAATGGGCTGATAACATTCAAAATGGGTGCATTTTCTCTGATTAAATAAATACATTCAGTTTCTATATATACTTGTACTTTAAAAGGACAGTAAGACATATCTAAAAATGTTAAAATCCTAAGCGGAAGATGAATATTCAACCTCTGACCCTCTTCAACCATCAGGTCTCATCAGTTTATACTATTCTGAATGTTTTAACGTCCCGACATGTGAAACGCTTTGTGTGGTTTCGTCCTATGATCATCTCAGACTGTGTTTCCCTCCGGCGGCGTCTCACCTCATCCAGCAGCCACCGCCTCATTAACAGGAAGCCCACATAATCTGTACCGCAGTCTGGACCCATAAACTGGACTTCATTCAGACAGCCATCTGTAGAGCAGGCCCTCGGGGTACCATCACGTTTACAGGACGGTCATTAGGCTAATGAAGGATGTTAGTGGATCGCAGATTCCTGCCTCTGTTTAATCACTATCATTAGTCTGACAGCTGTATGAATAACACCTGTTTTACTGTCTGTCCTGCGGTTACAGTTACAACAAACTGAACATTTCACTTACATTTTTATTATCTGTGAAGTCTGTTGTTCTGTATGTTTTATGTTTGGTGAAACTATATTATGAAATTGGTCTAATATCACCTCTCTGGAGAGTACACCAGAAATTAAGTATTGACTTATTGACTGTAAAGTTGGGGGACTCGCAATAGATGAATCAAAACCAGGAGAGTCTGTGCAGCTGGATATATATTATATATAAAATACTCTGACTTTTTACTCCCTAATATGGGCAATAGAGTATAGAAGCAAATACTAAGTGTATTATTGGTTAGATCAGCAGTCTGTGGTGGTAAACATCAGTAGAGGTGTATAGACGCAGAACCTACCTGAGACAAGGACTTCATGAACGGAGCGCTGATGTTACAGCTCCTCTGATTGGCCAGTCTGTCCTCGGAGGAGCACTCAATCTGAATATCTGATTGATCCTGTGGGGAAAGGGGAAGGAGCCTGATGAGTCATAGAGAGTCGTTCTCCATCTCATATGATTGTGAATGATACAAACGCATGAGCGCCAGCTGGAGCTGTTGTTATAAACACATTCTCACTCCCAAATACCAACGTTTGGTCAGTGTTTCTACGTTTAGACTATGACGCTCTACGTACCCCTCTAGCGTCAGTTTAGGACGTGTCAGGGACGGCGTGTCAGTTTCCTCTCGTTACATACATAGTGTCTTTTCAAAATAAACTTCTAACGTAGGTTTACTTCGTTTTTATGTTCACGTACGCAACAAAACTACTTGGTTAGGTTTAGGCAAAAGATTGTGGTTTGGATTAAAATAAGACATAAGAAAGTTACGCAACAAAAGTAAGGTAAAATAAGTCGGCGTTGACTCACGGGACACAAACAGCGGTCTCCTGGGGGAAAGTCTTGTGTTTGTTTGACCCGTCCTACCACACCTCCCACTCACCCTACGCACCCCGTCTCCGTCTTCATCCACACTAATACATTCCAGTTTTAAACCGCATAACTTTTGCTACATTTATGCTTAGCGTTCACACTACTTCGGCGTTTTCAAGCCCCTAAAACGGAGACGTTTGAAAACGCTGCTGATGCCGTTTTAGTTTTAAAACTCCGTGGTTGCGTTTTAATCTGGACAGACAGAAACGGAGACGTTTGACAACGATGACGCAGATGCCCACGTTCATTCCGGATTGGGTCTTATCAGTCATGACGTGTCCTTCCCTGATTCGTCATCACGTAAACCTTTTCCGGAAGAAACCAAACGACATCAGCTTCGACCACCAGCGGTTAATTTCAATGTTACAAGCGTTGCTGACCTCGTTGTCTCTGCTAGCAGCTGTTGTGCAGTTAAATTTTGCATTTTATAATGCTACTACTGCCTACATGCTCAGGAGAGAAGCTGTTTTAAACACAGTGCTGAGCTGCATTTGAAATTAATCTTCAGGTCCACTTCTATGTGACGTCTACTGCTGACCTGCTATCTACCCCTAAAGATCCCCTGTCCCCTCCTAAAAAAGACTAAAACGGGTCAATTGTGGGTCTAGGAGGGTTAAAGAACTGAATGTAGGTTGAATCACTCGTATATGTTTACAGTCAGACAGAGAACAGGAACAAACGTTTATTCTATGAAAACACCAGATTATTTCTGATCTAATGAAACTGATTTAATGCTCCATACATCACCTTGACTATGAGGCTGGAGAAGAGCAGGTTGGAGGAGGTGGAGATGTGGATGGCGGCTCCGTACGCGTTCTCTCCCTGATTCTCCAGTCGAGCAAACACCACCATCCTCCTCCGCCCGCTCTCCACCACGTGCACCGAGGCCTCTGACGCCCCCCGGTGGCTGCAGAGCGACCACGCGGCCCGGTTCCTCGAGCTGCAGAACTGCCTTCAGGAGAAACACAGAATATGAATTAGCATGGGTTCTCTAATAAATTATAATAATACTTGTGTGTGTGTGTTCACTCACTGAACATCCATGAGGTCAGTGTGACTGTGGAGGATGAGGTCAGGAACGCACGTATCTTCCTGCTCACAGCCGTTCCAGAAGGGAAGCTACGGCGAGAATCAAGGATTAATTCACTTCTTTTTGATGAGGCACCACTTTAATATGTCAACACATTCTCACTCCCAACACGTCAAATACCAACGCTTGGTCAGAGGCCCTACGCATCAAACTATGACGCTTTAGGTACTCCTTTAGCAGCAGCGGTCTCACCGGGTGAAAGTCTGTTTGTTTGACCTAACCGGGGTCTGAAATTAGCACTCGCCACCCGCCAAATGCGGGTAATTTGTTGGCAGACAGGGAAAAGGGAAAAGAGAACCGGTTCCTAGTTGGTTCCTAGTTTCCTAGATTCCTTAGCATCTCATGCCTCCGTGACTATCGATTCCTCTGTATTGATGCTTTCTGACAGTTACACATGCACAATGACACATGTGCACGCCTTATCATGTTCCAGTTTGTTTGGGACCGGAGACACGGCGGTGAGAAAAAAAAAGTGTTCAAAAGCATGGCGCTACTAAACCTGAGCACCCTATTTTACCCTGATAATGCGACACTGTGAACAACAAATATGTGTTGAATTGGTCAGGAGGAGAGTTAGTAACGTTAGCTGTTAGAAGCAAAGTCCTGCTTGGTTAAATAAGGGAGCTACTGACGTTAACGGAGGTGCCATTGAGTTACAATTATGAAGCGTTCAAGCTCTGCTCAGTAAAAATGACTATTGGGTGAAGGTAAATTACAATGTTATCATGATGTGTTCAAATGTATGTGTGTTCTTTATGTAAAATATACTGAACATTGAATGACATCAGATCTAAAAATGTTATTCCTTCATTGAGCGCAGAGATTTTAAAGTGGCAGACAAAAGAAAATACTTACCTGTCACAGTGGCAGGAAGTGAAAAAAATCTCAAAATCAAATCACATTGTTAGGAGGCTGGTTGAAAAGGTGTTTTAGCAAAGTGGTTGGTTTAAAAATCTAAGGAAAATGAGGCCTGCCTGGTCGGGACATCTACCTCTGGAGCTCAATACAACAGACTGAGAGACAGGTGTGACATCACCTGGATGAACTCTCACCTCGGCCCTCAGGACGCTCGACCAGTCGGGGTCCAACACCGGCCCCTCGTCTGGGCTCTTCAACCCGGTCTCCAGGATAACTGCAATGGGACGCCCGTAGTCAGTCGTCTCCTGTTCAAAGATACGGTGGTGCGTTTTAGGGATTCACACTGACTTTTAGGATTTGTGTGTTTTATACTGGTTGTGGATCGGGTTGTGATGTTCTGACCTGGATGGAGAAGCCGAGGCGTTGACAGCTCTGACCTCCAACCGGCAGAAACAGACCTCCTGGGCTGCTGTCGGTCTGATTCGTCCAGAACAGCTCGAGGAGGAAAACGCCTCTCATCCAACACCAGACTGTACCAAACAGCTGGGAGGAGGAGAAGGAGGAGGATGAGAAGGATGAGGAGGAGGAGGAGGAGGAGGAGGAGAAGGATGAGGAGGAGGAGGAGGAGGAGGAGGAGGAGGAGAAATGGGTTTTAAAGGAGGCAAAGTAATCCAGTCTCATCAAAGTCTCATCCAGCTCGTATGCAGCACAATGATATTGTAAACACATCGAGAACAGACTTTACAGGTCTTTCAGGTGATATGAAAGAAAGTGATGTCACCAGGTGTTCTCATTGGTGCAAACTGCACTTGTTATGTTTCCAAATGTTGGGCAAGTTTTAAGGGAATTCCTGAAAAGTTGGCAAAATAAAACACGAATCAGCTGTCTTGGAGGGGTAGGGGGACAGAGGATGTTCAGGGGGAGATAACAGGTCAACAGTAGATGTCACATAGAAGTGGTGTACATCATTTAAAAGATGGGAACCTGAAGATTAATTTGAGATGCAGCTCAGCACTGTGAGTCAAGGTGTTCTAGTCATTAATAAGAAATAAACATAATTAATTAATTAAAATAAATAGTGAAAGTGTGTAGGGTTCTTATATAGAAGTATATGATGGTCATCGTCATGCTCTATTATGTCTCATAAGTTGTTGCAGCAATTTTGGGGTTGATACCATTTGTTACACAGATTTGGTGCTAAATTTAACAATTTTTTACCATTGGAGAATTGATAAAAAATTATCAATAATCCCTCCAAAATACCACATTAAGTCACCAAGACCTTGAGGAACACCATAGAAAAAGCCATGCTCTGATTTGGTATCAAAAACTTTTGACATTTGGAGATTTCTGCAAGAATCGCATTTTTCAGCGATTGGATGGCGAGCACTTCTGTTGTGTAAACTGCTCAGAAACCCCCTTATTGTCCATCTAGCTAGGAAAGCCATCCATCCTCTGAATGCTCTAGGTCTCTAGTTTGTGGCTGTAAAGTTTCATGAGGCTGTGATTATCCTAGAGGTCACCACAGGTCATTTTATACAGTGAGGTCAAGTTTCACTACAATGAAATGGCTCCTATGGGGACTAACATCATCACACATGAATACAGTTGGGCTCATTGGATCCACAAGAGTCTCAGCTTTACAGTGATACCCAATTTATGTAATTCAAGACTGTTTAGGGACCCCAGTATGCAGAAATATTCAAAAACACCATTTTGGGAATAGGCGAAAATAACACATTTATACTGCATGAAAAAAACTTCATGTGATTATCATAAAGTGGGCATGTCTGTAAAGGGGAGACTCGTGGGTACCCATAGAACCCATTTTCATTCACATATCTGAAGGTCAGAGGTCAAGAGACCCCTTTGAAAATGGCCATGCCCTCGCCAAAATTTAGCATAAGTTTGGAGCGTTATTTATCCTCCTTCGTGACAAGCTAGTATGACATGGTTGGTACTGATGGATTCATTAGTTTTTCTAGTTTCATATGATACCAGGATCTTCACTCTAGCTTTAAAACTGAAAGACAGTAATGTTGGTCGGGTCTCAGAGGGTTAATACCAAACCATGTTGTATCAAATAAAGGCAGGGTGTCATACTAGCCTACTTTATGAGTGAGAATTACAACTCTGCAATTATTTAAAGATCTTTAATAAAAGACCGTAGTATTTGAAAAATAGAAAGTCCACCCAAAGAGCACCTGAGTGGGAACCATCCCTTTATTTCTAGCACCCTCTGCTGTAACCCTCCAACATCACAGCTCCAGTCACACTGAGCATGAGTCAGAACTCCACGAGGTCAAAGACAGCGTATCAGCCTTCATTTAATATCCTTGTGACAAACCAGGAAACAGGTTGTTATTCTGCCTCACTGAGACGACACACACACACACACACACTGAGAGACGGACGATAAGATTCACCTTCAGACCAAAACCACCGCTTCCACTGAGAGAGGACATCTACAGGAGGGAATACTGGGAATACTGGAATACTACCACTTCAACCAGCTGCTGAATCCACAAACTGAACCAGAGTTTTACAAGAACAAAGACTCAAAGTGAAAGTAACTTTCAGGGAACAGGGAGTGGCTGAGCCGTCTGCCTGCTGTGTTTTCAGCTTCACTCAGAGACTAAATGGCTTCCAGATTAGAGGACGATCTCTGCTGTTCTGTCTGCCACGACATCTTTAAAGATCCTGTCATCCTGTCATGTAGCCACAGCTTCTGTAAAGTCTGTCTGCAGAGCTGGTGGACAGAGAAACACGTCCAAGAGTGTCCAATTTGTAAGAGAAGACATTCAAAGGACTTCCTACTTCCTGACTTGGCTTTAAAGAACGTGTGTGAGAGTTTCTTACAGGAGAGAGCTCAGAGATCTTCAGAGGCTCTCTGCAGTCTGCACTCTGAGAAACTCAAACTCTTCTGTCTGGACCATCAGCAGCCGGTGTGTCACATCTGCAGAGATTCAGAAAAACACACTGACCACAGATTCAGACCCATCGATGAAGCTGCACGACAACACAAGAAGGAACTTCAGGAAACTCTGGAGCCCTTAAAGGAGAAGTTAAAGGTTTTTGAAAGAGTTAAAGTGAAGTTTGATCAAACAGCAGAACACATGAAGGTCCAGGCCCGACACACAGAGAGGCAGATTAAGGAGCAGTTTAAGAAGCTTCACCAGTTTCTAGAAGAGGAAGAGGAGGCCAGGATGGCTGCACTGAGGGAGGAAGAGGAGCAGAAGAGTCAGATGATAAAGGAGAAGATGGAGGCTGTGAGCAGAGAGATAGCAGCTCTTTCAGACACAGTCAGAGCCACAGAGGACGAGCTGAGAGCTGAAGACGTCTCATTCCTGCTCAACTACAAGGCTGCAGTGGAAAGAGTCCAGCAGCGCCCCCTGCTGGAGGATCCACAGCTGCTCTCAGGAGCTCTGATAGACCAGGCAAAACACCTGGGCAACCTGACCTTCAACATCTGGAACAAGATGAAGGACATGGTCTCCTACACTCCTGTGATTCTGGACCCAAACACTGCTTATCCAGTACTCATCCTGTCTGAAGATCTGACCAGTGTGAGACCAGGAAAGAAACAGCAGCTTCCTGATAATCCAGAGAGGATTGATGGTTACTACTGCTCTGTCCTGGGCTCTGAGGGCTTTAACTCAGGGACTCACAGCTGGGACGTCCAGGTTGGAGACAGTACATTCTGGGGACTGGGTGTGTTAGCAGAGTCTGTCCAGAGGAAGGGATACATACCGTCTGGATTATGGAGAATACGGTTCGATGATGGTAAATACAGAGCAGTCTCCCCACCAGGTTCATCCACTGATCTCGTAGTTCAGAAGAAGCCCCAGAGGATCAGAGTGAATCTGGACTGGAACAAAGGAAAGCTGTCGTTCTCTGATCCTGATACTAACACACACATACACACCTACACACACACTTTCACTGAGAGGATGTTTCCATTCATTGCCACTGTGGATGAACTGAAGGTTTTACCAGTGAAGGTCTCTGTGACTGTAGGACAACAGAAATAGATGATGATGATGATGATGATGATGGTGATGATGGTGATGATGATGATGATGATGATGATGATGGTGATGATGATGATGGTGATGATGATGATGATGATGATGATGATGATGATGATGATGACCGACACCACTGCCTTCAACAGGAAACAGCGGCGTATGTTGCACCCTTAAAGACATATGACTCCGTCTTCCTTTTGGCAACTTTTATTCTTCCCAGTTCTGTTGAAGTTATCTTTTACACGAAGCAATCAGAACCGCTCGCACACATATGTAAAACATCAAGCACGTTCCCTAATCGCTACTGCGCTGACTGATGACCTCATCACAGCCTGAACTTTGACCTTTTCAATAATAACATTGCGCTGACTGATGACATCACATCACTCTGAACTTTGACCTCGTGATAATAACATAAATCAGATAATAGTGTAGTGTATATTTCTTCTTAGATAACTTAAATCTATTCTAGGTCAATAAAATGTAAATTATAAAATATTTCTAGGTTGCAACACGTACAGAGCTTCAGAGAGCGAGATTATTGATTATTGATTATATCTTTAATGTGAAGTTTCTGTGTATTTGAACAGCAGGTTCAACCATTGATTTGTTTATTCATGTAAAGTGTTAAAGAGATTTTATTTCACATCATATGTTCACTGTAATTCTTTATTAGAAATGAGATTAAAGCTTCAACTGGAAAATTAAAGTGACTCATGAAGCAGAAACTGGTGGTGCTTTTGTTTTTGATCTGAGGTTGTAACTTTAAAATGTAATATATACTGCATATATATATATATATATATATATAAATATATATATATGCAGTATATATATATATATATATATATATATATATATATATATATATATATAGGGGCTGAAGAGTTTCTGTGCTAGTCCCCAGTAAAACTGGACACTGGAGTGTTATTTAACCTCCTTCAAAGCTAGTATGACATGGTTGGTACCAATGGATTCATTAGGTTTTTTAGTTTCATATGATACTAGTATCTTCACTCTAGCTTTAAAATTCAGCCTGCAACAACCTCTGAAAGACAGAATAGCGGCTGGGCACGCCAGAGTTTTAAGGGGTTAACAGATAAACTATTAATTAAGCTGTTTAAGTCCAAATACAATGCACACAAAGGACCAAATATACTGCAAAGGTAATGTAATACGTTGTGTTCCTAATTACATTTTAAACAGAGTAATAACTTCTTCTTCTTCTTTGTGACTGATTAATAAAGTGGAGCATTTCCTGCTCCTTATTAGTTGTTGGATGCCGAGTGTAGCTGCAGAGCTCCTTCTCATCTGTTTAACAACTGAACTTTTGATTTATGAGCACACAGAGAGCTGAGGTAAGCTGCTTCAGTCCAGCTCAGTTCATGATAGAAAACGCCACGTCTGCACTGAAATAAATAAACTCTCAGGTTTCGTCAACCATGGCTCCTGTCCTCTATCTGTCCACTGGAGCGTGATCGTTTGATACCATGTGGCCATATTGGCGTGTGTGCATGCATGCATCTCTATATGTGTGTCTAATCCGGTCCAGATGATCAGGGGGAAGATGAGGAGAAAGAAAGTAGAGAGGAAGGTATGAAGGTATGAAGTGATGGAGGAGTGACGCAGTTTAACGGCGGCTGGCCGGCGTTAGCTCGTTATAGCGAGGTTTCCATGCAGCCGGCCCGCACATCTGCAGCCAATTACACAGAGACACGACAACACAAAGCACTGTGGGGAATCTCTGCTGCGAGGAAAAGACCACGACAAGACTTTCCACACACAGACGGTAGAAATACCGAACATCTGGGTGAGTCTAGTTAAAATGTCCACACAGATGGGATACCGGACAGCTGTTTGAATCTGTAGAATTCAAATTCATTCATCCAGACGAGCTTCAACATTCACTTCAACTCATTTAAGAAGGCTGTGGGCTACAACCACCACCTGCCAGTGGGCGACCTCCGGGTCAGTGCCCCTCGGCATCAGAGACCAACGCACGGGGTACCCCTCTAGCGTTACTTTTGGTCGCCTTGTCCTTTCAAAATAAACTTCCGTTTTCACAGGAAGTTAGGTTTAGGCAACACAACCACTTAGTTAGGGATAGGAAACGGTGGTGGTTGACATTAACTTCACTGAGGAACAACTCACGGGGCTGACTATATCGACGAGCCACGTGACAAAATAAGTCAACTTTACTTTTAGTTTCACACTGGACACAAACAGAGGTCTTCTGGTTGACAATCTTGTGCTTGTTTACACGGTATGCTTTATGGCGGGGCTACCTTATGATTGACAGGTCGCTACCACGGCGTTGTCCGGTCTTGGAGTTGTCCGTGTTTTCGTCTTAGAACTTTAACCCTTTCACAGTGTGTTTTCACTTCATCAAAGTTAATTATAACATTTTCAGAGTTTGGTTGTAATTAGCTCACTTCATTGTTAACATTTCACCTGAAAATTCAGCATTCAGTTGTACTGGGTTCAACCCTCTCGTGTCACTTCTGGTTGCAAAAAAAACAAGATGGCGACGGGAAACAAACAAGATGGTGACGGCCAAAAACCAACATGGCGACAGCCTTGTTAAATCCAGACTTTTGAGGGTGGAGATAGAAGGATTAGAAGCTCCTCTGAGGGCTCATTAATCTTTACGAAGCTCTTTTTAAAACCCGGCCGATCGTACCTAAAACCCGCCGCAGATGAGACGATAACAAAAGCTGTTTGCTTGATCTTTCCTTCTGTACATGTGGAAACCTGCAGGGAGGAAAAGTACTTCTTTGCAGGAGATTCATTAGCTCTTCACTGGAGGTGCACTGATACCTTTTCTGTTTCCTCCAGAAGTAGCTCACCCAGCAAATCAGTGCATCTGCACTCCCCAAAGAGGTTTAGTTAGTTAGATTATTTTTGGAGGTTTTCGCTGCAGCAGCTCGGCCACAGAGGATGGATTTATCAGAGAAACGAGCTTCTGCACATGATATATTTCCATCAACTTGCAGATTTCTTATGAACGTCGCTCAGAGTCCAAAAAAGACTCGTCCAAACCGAGTATATGTCTTGACCCTGTACGGTCAGTAGGGCTGGGACAATTCACCTATCTACCGATTCGATACCGTCACGATACTTGGGTGCCGATTCGATATGTATTGTGATTTTTAAGTATTGCGATTCGATATTATGATTTATTGTGATTTTTTGTTTTTTTTTTGTCTTTTTTAACACTAGACCATGGGGGAAAAGATGATACATACACTTCTAGGGACTTTTACTTTGGAAAATATCTAAATTAATCCAGTAAAAATGTTTGATTTTCAGCATGTATGTAGTCAGAGATGTCCTGAAGTCAAATATATCAGTCATTGTCAGCAATTATTTATTAGATTTTTTCCAGCAACCCAAAAATCAAAGAATAAAGACATTTCCCTCACAAATTAGTGGTATTTTCTTTTTAATTTATAAGGGGCATGTAATGTTTTATACTTCTGGTGAATATAATCCAATCAATCTTATGTCCATATATGTATTTTTTATATACAGTTCCCTTTGTTAACACCTTATTTTGAAAAGCGGACGTAGTCCCACGTGTATACTTCCTCTAACTTCTCCAAGGTGGTCTCTAGCTCTCCCGTCAGCTCCGTTCTCTTTATACATCCATGGTCAGCTCCATCGGGGCCGTTTGAATGCATTTAACATAAATGTCAGTATATGGGTGCTCTACAGTTGTAGCGTCGGCCCATTTGACCACGGAGATGAGAGTGGCGGCCGGCTTGACCGCACGTTACCGCGATACGATAACGTTTCCTGTCCATGACAGAGTTAGCATGCAGCTTTAGCCATGATGTCTAGCTCTACTTTTCCTGCAATGTGTGAAACCCAAAGTGTTTCCATACTTTACTGGATGTGTAGAGTTTAGCACGCTGGATTTAAAATGTGAGGGTGCCGGTCGTATCCACGCAGACCCTCCGCCGTTTTCTACTTTCTCGCTGCGGTTTGATTTGGTTGAGGGATACGGAACGGATAAGACGTCACGTTACTCAGACTACAACAATAAAAGCGGTAACTTCCTTCTGCCTCCACATTGACTCAAATGAAGCAAATATATCAATTCTGGCATTAAAAAATCTATTTCAAAATCGCAAAAAAAAAAAAAAAAAAGAATTGTGATACATAGGTGAAACGATTTTTTTTCCCACCCCTAACATCTGCATAAAGGACTGTTCCCGCCTTTTCATGTTGAAAGAGCAACGGCCAACGAGGAAACTCCAACACTCGGCTGACCAATCGTGTGACTTCATCACTCAGTGTCAGACTCTTGTGTTTTGCAGGGCTGGCACTCTGCGGTCCGGCTAAAGAGTCTAACATTTAAAAGTCTGGAGAACATTCACAAAATCCATCGGGACCACTCAGCACAAACTCTCTGAAAACTGTCTAAACACGTATTTAATCTGTTGATTCAAACTGAACCGTCGGGGTTATGTCTCACCTGTTTCCTGTTTTAGAAGCTGGTTTGCTGCAGCCAGTGTTGTGATTCTCTAATAATCAGGTGGAGGAAAAGTTGTTTAGTGTTTGTATTCCGGGTTTGATTTTTCTGAACAAAAGCAGCATGTGATGCAACAGTTGTCAGACTTTTCCGTTATAACATGCAAACGCAGCGTCTGTCCTTCTGATCAATAACTGTATCTGTCCAGCAGAGCCCATTGGTCGGGCATTACTGGAGGGGGTTTGAGGTGATGATAATGTGCCATTCATGATGCTAATTTTATTTTTAACTCAGAGTTTTTATTTAACACTGCTGTGAGTCTGATTCTGTCCTGATGGAGCTGGAAACACTTTGAGTTTTTAACCAGTTTTCTGAGGCTGAAATGAAGCCAAAGATTGTCCATGTGTTGATGAAACGTCAGAAGATGTCAGCTGTGGTTGAACTTCCTGCAGAATGAATGCTGTCAAATTAAAAGTTTTCTGTCTGCATTCACCAGCGTTCTCCTGTTATTCATTTATTCTGAATGTTTTAGTCTGAATGTACCTACACAGGTGTTCTCACAGGTCACGTCCTGGTTTTAAAGGCTGATTCTGACACTTTCTAGACTAAATATCTTTCAATTTGAACTTGTAAGAAACATTTCACTACAATAAAATAGTATGTAGTAAGTACTATCCACCTCAATTACACATGTCAGAGTGAATAAAGCTTTTTAGATCAGATTGTCAGGGGATAAAATTAACTGAAAGCTAAATGAATGAATACATAAATTGAAATTTTGTTTTCTTAATTCTTGTGATGCGTTCACTTCAGACTGACTCCAGGTGGATTTTAGAGTCTTTGCAAACATGCTGGATAGATGTGAATGAAAAATTCACACTCAATTCCCCAATTTTTCATTTTATTCAGGAAAGAGTTTTAAAATTTGAAATTTTGTGACTATTTGACGAACAGCTGTGCGACTGGGCTGGCCAATCACACGTCGCATTAAATGGAAGACCACTGATTGACGAATGTGATTTCTAGATCTGGACTTGTACTGATACCCAGCCCTACCGGCCCAATTAAACTAAAACAAAACGCTCAATCTGACAACACCTTTTGCTCATGAATTTACACAATTCACCAAAAGCAACTGAACTGGGGTGTTTTTTTCTCTTTTCTCTCAAGTTCATACAGTCAAAAGGCAGAGCTCAAGTCATAAGACAGAATATATAAATATGATAAAAAGAAAAACAAATTCACCATTGTTATTTGTATTTCTAAATGGAGTTTGGTGGCCTCCTGTGATTCCCAGCATCACTCCAAACACCTTCCACCTGAGCAGATGGAGTCTAATCAGCCACATGGAGAACACCTGTGTTCAGAGCTTTTAAGGCTCACTCACTGGTGTGTTTCTCTCTGTGGACGAACTACGCTCAAGTCACTCAAAGACAGTCACAGACGTGATGTTTATGTTACTGAAACTCAAGTTTAGCAGATTTTATGTTGTCTAAATCCTCCACTAAGATGACATTTTCCACCCTCATGAGGAGATTTATGTGTTTTTACTTCACCACCCTCAGGACTCAACGTCAACATTGAGTCTCTCAGGCAGATCAAACTGACTTTCCTCTTTTCTAAGCTGGCATTGTCTCTCTATGGAGGATGAAATCTGCCAAAAATAAATGACTCGATAAATAAATATGTCATCGAATGTAGTAAAAATAATATTAAAATTAATTTACTTCCTATTTATCTTTGTATTAATTCCCTTATTTATTCACTCTTCTGTTTAATTTTCTCTTTTATTTATTTATTTTCATAATTCTTTAAATGTATTAATTTTAGCACTTTAGTTTTTATTTATTTATTTATTTATTTCTGCACGATTTTCACTTTGCATTTCACCCCTTATTTATTTCCCCAAACTTATTTATTTCTGTATTCTTTTCTTTATACGTTTCTTTATCCATTTCCTTTTTCATTTCTTTGTGCATTTCTGCCTCATCAATTAAAAATCACTAAAAGAGATTTTTTTTAATTTCATGAGAAATTGACTACAAATCTAATGAAGCACCACATAGCACACAGCTTGTATGTGTCTCGTCTTTATTCCAGTATTAACAGACATAGTGAACACATGGAGTTCATTTCTGGGCGGAGCGGCATCACACATCAGTACAAACTGCTTCATATCAAACAATAATGCCACAATCCTTTTAATAATTCACACATATTTACAAAAAGAGTGGACTTTATACAACAAAAGTGCATCTGATATAAATTCAGAAATAATATACAATGTGTTCATAAGATGCATTTACAATTTCCATTAGTATAAAAAAGGAAAATAAAATAAAATCAGCCCTCTTAGGTAGTCTTGTGTTGTCTCATATCTTATTAATCTGCCCTCTGTGTTAAACACTGCTGTTGGTGTGACACAGTGTGTTCATCTCTGCACTGTGAATAAAATAAATTCTTATTTGCATCACGTCTCCCGTCGGTTTAACTCACCAGCTTCATTGTTGAGATTACATCATCATGAGGCATCAGGTGACACACGCGGTCACACAGGTTTCTCAGGTTTTACAACATTTTTCCGAACCACGTATGCAGCAGTTGAAAAGATCCCTGTCACTGGAAACTAGACAACTCTGTTCACTTTGTGTGTTCCTCCATCTAGCGACGCCGCCGTTACCGTTGTGGCAGCCAAATGCGTCCAGGTTGCTCGTAGTAACTAATGTAAATGTTGGCGTAGATAATAAACACAGAGGAGTATGTATTTAAAATTGATTTAAGTGAGATTGAAGACATTTTTTCGAGGACACAGCTGCCGTCACTGCGAGCAACCACGATGCATTCAGCCTCGAGTCACAAGTTAACACGGTTAGCAGACACATGTTCTGTTTGTGATGGCGACCGATTAATGATGATTACTTTGTGGTCATTAGGTTATGGTGACCCAGCCCAGTCGCACAGCAGTTCGTGAAATAGTCATACAATTTAAAGTATTGATTCAAAGACACCATTTTTTTTGTTATGGTCATCACAAAATCTATTTAATCCATGTAATTGTGAACCAGGAAGTAAAGAGATCCCCGCACGCCACGTAAGGAGGAGGTCGGGGTGGGTCAAAAAACACCAGATTTTCACCAGGAGACCGCTGTTTGTGTCCCGTGTGAAACCAGAGGTCAAAGTCGATCTATTTTTCAAATAACTTCCGTACTGAAGTTACAGCACTTCTGGAGTTATTTTGACCCAAACTATGATCTTTTCCTAAACCTAACTAAGTCGTTTTGTTGCCTAAACCTTACCAAGTCGATCTATTCCGAAACCTAACTAAGTCATTTTATTTTGAAAAGACTGGAGCGGAAATTGACACGTGCGTCACGTGTTGCTGGACACTCGTAGGAAAACGCTGAGTGTCACGAAAAAAATACGTAAAATAGTGTGTCTATGTACAAGAATCAAAAAGCTTAAATCCCGTGACTATTTCACAAACTGCCGTGAGACTGTGTTGTGTAGGGAGACGTCACCGCAGAAATGGATTCCTGTATGTCTTTGGCTTGTTCAACTTTGACCCGCTCGACTTAAATCACTTGTGCACACAGTATTTTCAATGCAGCACAAGTTCACAACAGCCATTTTAGGCACATTCACCTTCGTTTATTAGAATAAAATAACACCCGAGTTAGCTTTAAGCTCATTTGTATCAGCGGTCCCTTCAGAGGATGTACATCGAGATTTGTTCTTGGTTACGCGGTGCTACGCTTTAGGTCCAAACTTCTTTTTAAAAACAATATGTTTGGTTAGTTCCATTTTTTGGGGACTGAAATATGAGTAAAATCACACAGTAACTGAAGCTCTAGTGTCTTCCTCTCTACCTTCTTATAACACAAAATAAGTATTTTAAACTGGGGATTGATTTGAAACTTGTGATATGAAAACCGCCGACTGTACACCTGTTTCAGCTGCTTCATTCATCCACCTATTTCTTTAACGCATTAACGCAATCGTTTTTTCCTAGGTTGTAGCGGACTCATTCTTAAAGCTAGAGTGAAGATACTGGTATCATATGAAATAAGAAAACCTAAGGAATCCATCAGTACCAACAATGTTATACTAGCTTGTCATGAAGGAGGTTGAATAATACTACGAAGTCGTGCTGAATTTTGGCGAGGAAAACTGTCATAGTCATTTTCAAAAGGGTCCCTTGACCTCTGACCTCCAGATATGTGAATGAAAATGGGTTCTATGGGTACCCACGAGTCTCCCTTTTACAGACATGCCCACTTTATGATAATCACATGCAGTTTGGGGCAAGTCATAGTCAAGTCAGCACACTCACAGTACCTGTGAGGGTTTCTGAACAACATATGTCATTGTTTTGTGTTGTTAACTTTAAGGTACATTTTGAACTGATAAAAAATGTGTGATTAATTTGCGATTAATCATGATTAAATATCTGAATTGATTGACAGCCCTAGTTGCGACACGTCGTTGTGATTAAAGCACTTTAAATAAACTTGACTTGTTCTCTTGTGGTTGGTGCTGGTGAGCAGTTTGCTGGTTCGTAGATGAGCTGTGGATGGGTTTTGTTCATCAGCTGACAGGATGCGTAGAGCCACACGACGACCCTTTTGATTAACTGGAACATGTTCATATGTTCGGGGCGTGGCTGATTGGCTGATTGGCTGATTGGCTGATTGGCTGATTGGGGCATGGGGGTCCCTGAGTTACAGGTGGAGGCTTGTGATGCATTCAAGTGTTCCTCATCAACTCATAAAGTCAGAAAGTTCTGTTTTCACCACCAAGAAGTTACACGTTGGACCACAGTTCAACTCATATCATAAATTTTGTGACTTTACAAGTTGACGAGGACCAAACGAACGCAGCGTCGTCGTCGCCCACACATTATAGCTCCTCTGCTGCCTTCCCATTGGCTACAGGCTGCTCCTTCTCTTCCTGTCTCCTCCGTCTGTTGAAGAAGCCGAGCTGAGCAGAAAGCAGACACATTTATGGTTTGAAATGCACTTCAACTGACAGCATGATTGACAACATTTCACTTCACACACGATAACTGTTGGTAACGGTTTTAAATTTCCATTATTTGCCACAAGGCAGTCCAAAAGTGACGCCAATGCTGAAGTGCCTTAAACCTGCATTCTCTCAAGTAGCCAGAAGGGGGCGACTCCTCTGGTGGCAAAAAGAAGTCTGATTGTATAGAAGTCTATGAGAAAATGAGCCTACTGCTCACTTGATTTATTACCTCAGTAAACATTGTAAACATGAGTTTATGGTCTCAATCGCTAGTTTCAAGTCTTCTTCAATACAACATGATGTTCATTTAGTAAATTATGGTCCCATTTAGAGTCAACAGACCATAAAGCAGGGATGCCTTGTGATTGACAGGTCACTACCACGGCGTCGTCCGGTCTGGGAGTTGTCCTTTATTTTCTCTCAGAACTTTAACCCTTTCACAGTGTGTTTTCACTTCAGCAAAGTTAATTATAACATTTTGGTCACCTAAAAACATCTTATTCAGCGTTTGGTTGTAATTAGCTCCACCCTCTCGTGTCACTTCTGGTTGCAAAAAAACAAGATGGTGACAGCCAAAAACCAAGATGGTGACGGCCCAAAACCAAGATGGTGAAGGCCAAAAAAAAAAGATGGTGACGGCCAAAAACCAAGATGGCGACGGCCAAAAACCAAGATGGTGACGGCCCAAAACCAAGATGGCGACGGCCAAAAACCAAGATGGTGACGGCCCAAAACCAAGATGGCAATGACCAAAAATCAAGATGGTTATGGCCAAAAAAACAATATGGCAATGACCAAAAACCAAGACAGCGACGGCTAAATAAGAAATAAATAAGCTTCTGTGAAAAACGTCCGGGGATACTACAGAAGAATCTTACCTGTGACTGGACTGCAGTAGTGGAAGAAGTAACTTAAGTAAAAGTAGTAACACCACAGTGTAAAAAATATTCTGTTACATGAGTCAGAAAGTCCTGCATTCAAAACTTTACTTCAGTAAAAGTATAAAAGTATTTTCATCAAAATGTATGTAAAGTACCAGAAGTAAAAGTATTCATTCTGCAGAATGATCTATATTATATTATTGTATTATAATTATTGATGCATTAATGCGTCCATCACTTTAATGTTGCAGCTGGTAAAGGTGGAGCTATTTCTAATGACTTTATATACTGATGGTAGTTTAATCTATAATAACACATCATCATTTATTTTACTTTGTATTAATAATCTGAATCTGTAAAGTAACTAAAGTTGTCAGATAAATGTAGTGCAGTAAAAAGTCTAATATTTCCCTCTGAGATGTAGAAGAGTAGAAGTATAAAATAGCATAAAATGGAAATACTGCCCACCTTCCATAGTGCCAGGACCAGTAAGGCCAGTAGCAGCAGGCCTCCCAGTGAGCTCCCCAGTATAATCCAGACCGGAACGATGTAATCTTCCTCCTTCCTCAGCTCCAGGATTATCTGAACACATTCACATCATCCACCGACTGAATTTAATTTATTCTCTTCTGACCTTCTGAGCTTTCAACATGCTGGAATAAATTATCTGAAATAAACTCAATAAACCGCAGAAGGTCAAACCCAACATCAACCAAACAGACACACACACACACCTCATTTCTATAAATACTTTATGATCTGAATTTATATTAGACATCACATCATGTAGATTCAGTGGAAGTTACATTTTTAAGGGTCTTTTCTCATGATGCAGCTGATTGTTGTTTGTGTTAGAAGTCACACATGTAGTTTGTTTAACACTTTATCTTTATATTTGTTACATACGGACAAAATAACAAAAACACTACAACAACATGAGGGCAGGATTAAATTGATTTATACAGTTTAATTTTAAAAAAGACTTAAAACCAAAAAAATTAAATGTGATTATGTACCTAAGAAAGGTTAGGTTTTGTACACAATACAAGTGTCTTAACCAGGGCTGTCGATTAAAATATTTAATCACGATTAATCGCATCATTGTCCATAGTTAATTGTGATTAATCGCAAATTAATCACACATTTTATCTGTTCAAAATGTACCTTAAAGGGAGATTTGTCAAGTATTTAATACTCTTATCGACATGGGAGTGGGCAAATATGCTGCTTTATGCAAATGTATGTATATATTTATTATTGGAAATCAATTAACAACAACACAATCATAAAGTGGGCATGTCTGTAAAGGGGAGACTCGTGGGTACCCATAGAACCCATTTTCATTCACATACCTGGAGGTCAGAGGTCAAAGGAACCCTTTGAAAATCACCACGAGAGTTTTTTCCCGCCAAAATTTAGCGCAAGTTTAGAGCGTTATTTAGCCTCCTTCATGACAACCTAGTATGACATTGTGTTAATTGCGTTAAGAAATTAGTGGCGTTAAAACGAATTTGTATTAATGCTTTATTATCGCGTTAACTTTGACAGACATACTCTTAACATTAAATTATAGTTTAATTTATCCATATTTAACATACTGTAATACTGTATGGGCAAGTACTTTTCCAACTTATCTGAACAAAATATTGCTGCTACAGAAACAGTTTATTAGATTAGCAACTTTTTTGAATGAAGTTCGACCAAGTGCAGCACTTTTTAGATTTTTTAGTTTACAGTTGTTGACTATATTTGACATCAACATTCTCCAAACCTGTACGTTTGTCGAGATATAAGGATGCAGATCTACCTCGTTGTTTTAGATATTATTTTGTTAACAGTTTTCTATCACATTTCGTGGAGTTATCTTATGGAATGAAAATGTCAATTTAACGTTTTCCTCTGTGTCATTGTCTGTGTATAAAAAGGGACTTAGAAATGCTCTGCTGACAAAAACATTTGATTTAGAAAAAAAATGATCACTCTTAGAAACTCTTACTGTAAATATTTCAATTAATCCTGCTTCTCTGCCTGTTTTTTTGTTTGTTTGAACTATACACCTACACTTATTTTATATGTGCAATTTTTGAACACTAATATCTTAAATGTACTGGTGATTTTGGTCATGATAGTATTTATTGTATGTCCTTTGGCTGGGGTTTTTATTTAAGCCATTACAGGTTTCTAACACACCCTCACACATGTTTTACATTCCTTCCATGTGAATTGTATTTTACTGTCTTTTGATAAGTGTGAAACAAATAAAAAAAAGATGGAGATGATAAAGTGCTTCACTTAAAAAAGAAAGAACATTAGGGATAAACTGTACCTAACAGGAAAAAGTGATATGAAGAAATGATAATTAAAAAACAGAACTTGTGGATGACATTACATTCTCAGATGTTTCTCTTTTTTTGTCCACCCCTTTTTACTTATCCACCCCCAATGGGTGAGTAAAAGAAACCTTGTTGAATATCGGTAGCTGTTATTGTTGTAATAAAACTGTCTGACAGCAGATGGCAGCAAAAACTCCACATCTACAGTTTATATGTGTAGTTATAACACTGTGTTTGGTGGAAAGGTAGTTAGTTCATAACTCAGTAAATAACTAAATAAGAAAGAAACGCACTGAGTCAAAATGTCACTTAAATAACAGCTGGTTTGTTTGTTAATATCTCTGTAATTACAATAGTTGTAGTTTGACTTATGCAGCTCTCTCAATGGACTTTCTAATCTGTGTTAGTACATTGAAAGAAAATTCCATGATGATTTTTGTTGTTTGTTTTTTCCATAGTAATTTGTTGATTTATTGGATTGTTGTCTACTGATTGGTTAGTTTTTCTGCCTAATTTATGTGCTTTTGTTGTCTTTTTCTTTTCGCTATTTAGCTTAATTTTCTTTTCTTTTGTTTGTCTCCTTATGTTGAGGGGAGGTTCTGTAGCTTCTTGACCTCTCCTGTCACTTTCCTTATTTTTATCTGGATTTGTATGTACTTTGCTAAATAAGCCTGGTTCTGATTCTGATAGTATTTCTGTTTTATTTTTATGTATGTGTTCCTCTAAATTTCCGTTTGGTGTATTTCTGGTGCAGCCCTGACCTTCCTTTTGATTAGGGACATCTGAACAGGAGTATATACTTCCCGTTAAGTAACAATTAGGCCTGAATAAAACCAGCTTGTACGAGGGAAAGTGGATTAATAAAAATCCTGCTTTGCTTTCACCTATACGAGTGCTGTCGGTGTGATCTGTGTGCATACGACCAGAAACACTTAACTTCTTCAGGTTTACACTCTGCTACAAGTGTTGGACGCTGCACGGCTGATGCAGCCGCACTCACTGCCTCTCTCTGCTGCTTTTCTTCAGCTGTATACTCAAATAAATATGGCTGAATATCTGAGTCAGCCAAAACACTGTAAAATGTATCCTCGTATATAACATCCTCCGCACTCTTATTTTGGGATGAAATTCTCACTGACACGTCACATGACGGCGCTGCATGCAGGAAGATCAGCAGGTTTTGGCAGTAGGAGAACTCAGCTTTCTGGGTCAATATAGACCTTTTCATTGTCATTCTGTTGCTAGGGCAACAGGTTTGGTCCAAGTTTACTTCCTGTCAGCTACTGCATTAACAAACATTGCATAGGAACATACAAAGGGGCTCATTATTTCTTCCATTGACCACATTTACCATCAACACTGATTACACATCCACATTAAAAGTGATGCAACAGCTGATCTCCAGTCTGATCTGTGATTTAGTGTTTGAACAAAAGAAGAAGTACACAAATCACAGCCCTCAACTAGTTCATTCATTAGTGTATTCATCGAGTGGTTGGTTCATTACCTGTCTGACAGGTCGGTCCTCCTGGAGGAACATGGGACTGGACGCTTCCAGCTGGATGGAGGCAGCAGTCAGTAACTCCAAGGACCTGAAGCTCACCTGAAACAGGAAGTCAGTCGTCCGATGGGAACGTAAAAGACTACAGATGTAAAGTATCGAGGATCTATGTGAGGACAATACATCAAACATTTGTGGTTTCTTAGAGAAGTAAGCAAACATTGGCTTTTTTCTCAGGGTTCCACGTTGGTTTCAATGTACGTTCTATATTTACAGTTTAATTTCGGAGAAACTGGAAACGTAGAGGTTCCTTAAGAGACTCACAGCGAGCAGAGCGGGAAGCTGAAGTTGTCCTCCGAGCGTCACCTTCAGCTCTCTGGAGGCCGGCAAATTCAGTCGGCATCGGACCGCCACGCTCACACTGTTACTGTGGTTCTACACAGACAGACAGAAGAAGAAGAAGAAGAGGAGAGGAAGAAGAAGAAGAAGAAGAAGAAGAAGAGGACAGCTGTCTCTCTGTCTCAGTGGCTAAAGGTCATCATGAAACGTCATGGGTCTTACCAGCTGCGACAGGTGAGACAGGTCCTCAGCTGTCACCTGATTGGTTGTTCTGGGCTGAGGCAGCACGCAGTGAGAGCCAGCTTCCTGCAGGGAGGAAGAAGAGGAGGAGGAGGAGGAGGAGGAGGAGGTGTGACTGTATTATACTGTATATTTCTCTTTATAGAGTCTGTGTAAATGGATCCATGTAGCTCCTCCTGTCTTATTAAGATGTATGTAACTGTTCCCCCGTGGTATACCTGCTCGATGCTGTAGTCTGTGATGTTCAGCAGCTGGTTCCCCTTCCTGGTCCCAGACCAGATTTCAGCCCTGAACAGGACGTCCTGCACTGAGAAGATGCCCAGGTTCTGGATCTACACGCAAAGTAAAAGATGGCAATAAAAACATAAATAGAAATCTCTTATTGTAAACCCTTAAAGTGACGTCTAACACATCCCTGCAGTTATTTAGTTATGATTTATATCATTTTTGTTTTCTAATTGTTAGAGACAAAAAAGGTTACATTGTTTGTAGGCAAGTCATTACAGGGGTTGAATTATTTCATTATAGTTTATTTTGTTTCTTTTAATTGCATAGATTGTATGGGTAGAGTCGTAGGAAAGGCGTTTCCCTTTTAGACTGGACCACATGTTCAGGTGTATATTCAGGTCTCCTGTTGTGTGTGGCAAACGGCAGAGCGAACAGTTTTTTGTTTGTTTTAAAAGATTAAACGCTGATAGGTGTGGTTTGATAGATGATTTTTCGTTGAACAGAAACATGTCATGGATTGCATCTGTTTTATTTCAATAAATCTTTTGTTTATGGACTTTCGAATGACGGAGTTATTGGAATTATTTGGATCACATGAGTCAGAAAAACCCTCCACAGCCACAGAAATAGTCACAAAATAATTGATTTTATGTACATAGTATCTGTAATACAAAAAAAATCCTAAATGTCCTCTTAAACTGAGATAAGATCAGACATTTCTGTAATGAGGCCGCAGGATCCTGAAAACTTAGTAATGATTCATAATAATAATTTTACACTTCTCCTAGTGTCACATGTCAAAATGTCTTCCGTGGAAAAAGGTCTCGCGGACAGACATCAAATAATCAAATATACCAAAAAACTAGAAAAGTCACATCAGACATGAAAAGTGACATTTCTAGACCAACATGTTCAGTGAACTCACATAATAAGTGAGGTTGAAGGTGGGAGGGCTGCTGTCTGGTTGGTCCCAGGAGGAGGAAGAAGAGCTGTCTGCTCTGATTTCAAAACGAGGAGGGTTAGGGTCTCTGACAGGAGAAGAGAGGAAGAGTTTGTTGTAATATAGACTTATTATAAGCATCATTAAAGGGCCATTTCACCCAAAACATACTTGAATCTCAGCTAATTTGAGTCTTTATAAACACACTGTTGTACTTAAACTATATGGAGGAACCTGCAAAAATAAAAAATAAATAAATAAATGACTTGATAAAACAATAAATGTCATTAAATGTAGCAAAGATAATATTAAAAATAAAAATAGTCATTAATTAATTGATCAAATGTGACATAATACAAACGGTACATTTAAATGACAATACATAGATTTAAAAATAAATATAAAATAATGCAAATAAATACATTAAAAATAAATACAAAAATAAATGAATAAATAAAAAATAAATGCAAAAATAAATACATAAATAAATAAAAGGGAAAATTAAACAGAAGAGTAAATGAATAAGGGAATTAAATCAAAGATAAATAAATAAAGAAACAAATTAAAACAAATATCAATTTATGTCACATTTTATCAATTAATTAATGGCTACATTTATTTTTGATATTATTTTTGCTACATTTAATGACATTTATTAATTAATTTATTGATTCATTTATGTATTTATTAATTTATTTTTGATTTTGGCAGGTTCCGTCCTCCATAAAAAAAAGACCACACATCAATAAAATCCAAGTTTATAATATTTCCTGATGTTGTTAAATGTTTTTGTAAACACAGCAGTGGAATATGTTTTACTGCAATCAGCAGAGAAAATGTGCTGATGCTTCATCTATATCTCAAACATCAACTGCCTCTAATTTGTAGGCTCAGAAAATACTGAATTTTTCCTTAACACATTTATCTGAACCCTGATGATAAATAATTGTTGCATTTGTTCGATTTTCAGTAGTTATTTCCTAATGTTTACATGTATGTATGTATGTAGATGATCTATTTCTCTGTTGCATCCTGTTACTGGAACAGTTTTACCAGGAAGTGATGTCACTGACCTGGTGAAGAGGAGGTCAGTTTGGTACTTCAGAGGGAGGAAGATGTCGTTGATGTTGTCGTCTGGGTATCCCTCCTCTCCATCACTGATTAACACACACACACAGACTTGTGAAGACATTATATTGACTTATCTCCTGGGACCCTTAGGCCTCACATGAACCTAAATCAGAAACAATAGACCTGGATCTGGACCCTGATCTTGATGGTTTACCTTTTGGGGACCTGGTGTGTGTCCCCACAATGTAGCTATGAAAACAGATGTACAAGTACACACAGAGACACACCTTTGTACTTCTATACTTATAGAGGAACCTGAACCTTAACCCGATCATTTTAACCCTCAAACACCTTTTGAAGACGTGAGAACTAAAGAAAAAGACTCCTCAAAAATGTCTTGCTTCTTGTTTTGTTTGCTGCTCACATGAACTCGAACTTGTTCATTTGAAACAAGAAATATATATGATCTGATATTACAACTAAATCGTGTAATAGACCCATTCGTCCACCAGAGGACACTGTGCCAGTGTCACATTTTGCCTCGCAGAGACGTGAATATTACGCGCCTGTATTAACGTGCAGTACCAGCAGGGGGAAACAAAACCACTTAATTAGGTTAAGGGAAAACGTCATGGTTGGACTTTAAAAAAGTACGTAAACTAAGTAAAACACGTACGGAAAACAATGTAACGTCACTACAAAACACGTGAAAAACGGCACCAGCTAAATAAAACACCGGTCTCGAACAAGGGGGTTAGGATCGAAAAGTAAAAAAATGACGTCCTTGCATTTTTTTCCTAACCACTTTTCCGTGACCTTGATGGAAAAGGTCATGAGGTCAAGGAAAGAAATTCATAAGGTCTTAGGAAAAGACACCCGTGGTGCTCAGAGAATCCGACTGCACTTCACTAGGCTCCGTAATTATGATGCGACAGCGGCGGATGTCGTGGGACTGCCGTCATGAAACTACAATATTCCAAAGATGGACTATAAAATAAGCGCTTCTTCTCCTCGTGCATTCTCACATGGTTTATTCATGCAGGATATATAACCAGCTGCTTCAGTGTGACGGAGAGATACCGCAGGTCCTGCTGCTGTTACACTTTACAATCAACATAAAGGATTATTTTGTCTTAAATGTGGACAACCCGTTGAAAGATATTAGGCTACTTCATTATTAAGGTTGGAATTGAAATTAAAAAAGGAATAGCCTATAAGCTACCAGTCACAAAGGTTTATATGATAAATAGTTCATTGAGTTATGGAAAAGGCGTATAACCATATATGTGTAGACTATAGGGTTCTTCATCCTACTCCTTATAGGCTAATATTTACTGATGTTGATTATTTGTTTATTGACATTTTTTTTCTTCTCTCAGCATCCTGTTTTTATCACTAATTGATAAAAAAAGAAAGATAAATTGTCTTTAATGAGGACTTTTCTCATTAACTTCCAAACTCCAAACAAACACTGAAATAAATCAAACAATTGTCAGAGTGACATCAGCTGTCTCACCTGCTGGTCGCCATGACTACCCGGACGTGATCCAAGAAGACCGAGCGGCTGAACTCAAACTCCAGACGGAAGGATACCTGGACAGGAAGAGAGCTGGTTGCTTTCAAAATAAAACAACTGACATTTTCCACCTTCTTCGAATGTTATGTTAGATTTTAGTTGGTATGGCCCTGTACTCTTCCTCCTAACTGGCTCAGTAGGCTGTTATCGTCTATTGGTGAGCCGGAGGAGGAGCATTATTGTTAGGGCAGCGACCTCTAGTAGCCGTAGTAATTATGACGGGAGCAAAAGAGGAAGTCAGGTGACGTCAAACAAATACAGGGCTTTCACCCAGGAGACCAAAAGTCAATGTTGACTCATTTTAACATGTGCAAGTCAACTTATATAACGTGCGTAATTTACTTAACTTAACAAACGTACTCACCCAAACCATGACCCTTTTCTAAACCTAACCAAGTAGTTCACCAATTCCTAACCAATTCACAACGTTAACCACGTGTTCAAAACTGCGAACCATTTCACAACATGCGATTAGGTGCAGTTTGCCCCGTCTGAAGTATTATAATGGTGGTGATAACGACTGATAACGGCCATTTAATGGGCTGATAACATTCAAAATGGGTGCATTTTCTCTGATTAAATAAATACATTCAGTTTCTATATATACTTGTACTTTAAAAGGACAGTAAGACATATCTAAAAATGTTAAAATCCTAAGCGGAAGATGAATATTCAAACCTCTGACCCTCTTCAACCATCAGGTCTCATCAGTTTATACTATTCTGAATGTTTTAACGTCCCGACATGTGAAACGCTTTGTGTGGTTTCGTCCTATGATCATCTCAGACTGTGTTTCCCTCCGGCGGCGTCTCACCTCATCCAGCAGCCACCGCCTCATTAACAGGAAGCCCACAATAATCTGCACCGCAGTCTGGACCCATAAACTGGACTTCATTCAGACAGCCATCTGTAGAGCAGGCCTTCGGGGTACCATCATGTTTACAGGACGGTCATTAGGCTAATGAAGGATGTTAGTGGATTGCAGATTCCTGCTCTGTTTAATCACTATCATTAGTCTGACAGCTGTATGAATAACACCTGTTTTACTGTCTGTCTGCGGTTACAGTTACAACAAACTGACATTTCACTTACATTTTTATTATCTGTGAAGTCTGTTGTTCTGTATGTTTTATGTTTGGTGAAACTATATTATGAAATTGGTCTAATAATCACCTCTCTGGAGAGTACACCAGAAATTAAGTATTGACTTATTGACTGTAAAGTTGGGGGACTCGCAATAGATGAATCAAAACCAGGAGAGTCTGTGCAGCTGGATATATATTATATATAAAATACTCTGACTTTTACTCCCTAATATGGGCATAGAGTATAGAAGCAAATACTAAGTGTATTATTGGTTACATCAGCAGTCTGTGGTGGTAAACATCAGTAGAGGTGTATAGACGCAGAACCTACCTGAGACAAGGACTTCATGAACGGAGCGCTGATGTTACAGCTCCTCTGATTGGCCAGTCTGTCCTCGGAGGAGCACTCAATCTGAATATCTGATTGATCCTGTGGGGAAGGGGAGGAGCCTGATGAGTCATAGAGAGTCGTTCTCCATCTCATATGATTGTGAATGATACAAAACGCATGAGCGCCAGCTGGAGCTGTTGTTATAACACATTCTCACTCCCAAATACCAACGTTTGGTCAGTGTTTTCTACGTTTAGACTATGACGCTCTACGTACCCCTCTAGCGTCAGTTTAGGACGTGTCAGGGACGGCGTGTCAGTTTCCTCTCGTTACATACATAGTGTCTTTTCAAAATAAACTTCTAACGTAGGTTTACTTCGTTTTTATGTTCACGTACGCAACAAAACTACTTGGTTAGGTTTAGGCAAAGATTGTGGTTTGGATTAAAATAAGACATAAGAAAGTTACGCAACAAAAGTAAGGTAAAATAAGTCGGCGTTGACTCACGGGACACAAACAGCGGTCTCCTGGGGGAAAGTCTTGTGTTTGTTTGACCCGTCCTACCACACCTCCCACTCACCCTACGCACCCCGTCTCCGTCTTCATCCACACTAATACATTTCCAGTTTTAAACCGCATAACTTTTGCTACATTTATGCTTAGCGTTCACACTACTTCGGCGTTTTCAAGCCCCTAAAACGGAGACGTTTGAAAACGCTGCTGATGCCGTTTTAGTTTTAAAACTCCGTGGTTGCGTTTTAATCTGGACAGACAGAAACGGAGACGTTTGACAACGATGACGCAGATGCCCACGTTCATTCCGGATTGGGTCTTATCAGTCATGACGTGTCCTTCCCTGATTCGTCATCACGTAAACCTTTTCCGGAAGAAACCAAACGACATCAGCTTCGACCACCAGCGGTTAATTTCAATGTTACAAGCGTTGCTGACCTCGTTGTCTCTGCTAGCAGCTGTTGTGCAGTTAAATTTTGCATTTTATAATGCTACTACTGCCTACATGCTCAGGAGAGAAGCTGTTTTAAACACAGTGCTGAGCTGCATTTGAAATTAATCTTCAGGTCCACTTCTATGTGACGTCTACTGCTGACCTGCTATCTACCCCTAAAGATCCCCTGTCCCCTCCTGAAAAAGACTAAAACGGGTCTATTGGGGTCTAGGAGGGTTAAAGAACTGAATGTAGGTTGAATCACTCGTATATGTTTACAGTCAGACAGAGAACAGGAACAAACGTTTATTCTATGAAAACACCAGATTATTTCTGATCTAATGAAACTGATTTAATGCTCTATACATCACCTTGACTATGAGGCTGGAGAAGAGCAGGTTGGAGGAGGTGGAGATGTGGATGGCGGCTCCGTACGCGTTCTCTCCCTGATTCTCCAGTCGAGCAAACACCACCATCCTCCTCCGCCCGCTCTCCACCACGTGCACCGAGGCCTCTGACGCCCCCCGGTGGCTGCAGAGCGACCAGGCGGCCCGGTTCCTCGAGCTGCAGAACTGCCTTCAGGAGAAACACAGAATATGAATTAGCATGGGTTCTCTAATAAATTATATAATACTTGTGTGTGTGTTCACTCACTGAACATCCATGAGGTCAGTGTGACTGTGGAGGATGAGGTCAGGAACGCACGTATCTTCCTGCTCACAGCCGTTCCAGAAGGGAAGCTACGGCGAGAATCAAGGATTAATTCACTTCTTTTTGATGAGGCACCACTTTAATATGTCAACACATTCTCACTCCCAACACGTCAAATACCAACGCTTGGTCAGAGGCCCTATGCATCAAACTATGACGCTTTAGGTACTCCTTTAGCAGCAGCGGTCTCCCGGGTGAAAGTCTGTTTGTTTGACCTAACCGGGGTCTGAAATTAGCACTCGCCACCCGCCAAATGCGGGTAATTTGTTGGCAGACAGGGAAAAGGGAAAAGAGAACCGGTTCCTAGTTGGTTCCTAGTTTCCTAGATTCCTTAGCATCTCATGCCTCCGTGACTATCGATTCCTCTGTATTGATGCTTTCTGACAGTTACACATGCACAATGACACATGTGCACGCCTTATCATGTTCCAGTTTGTTTGGGACCGGAGACACGGCGGTGAGAAAAAAAAGTGTTCAAAAGCATGGCGCTACTAAACCTGAGCACCCTATTTTACCCTGATAATGCGACACTGTGAACAACAAATATGTGTTGAATTGGTCAGGAGGAGAGTTAGTAACGTTAGCTGTTAGAAGCACAGTCCTGCTTGGTTAAATAAGGGAGCTACTGACGTTAACGGAGGTGCCATTGAGTTACAATTATGAAGCGTTCAAGCTCTGCTCAGTAAAAATGACTATTGGGTGAAGGTAAATTACAATGTTATCATGATGTGTTCAAATGTATGTGTTTCTTTATGTAAAATATACTGAACATTGAATGACATCAGATCTAAAATGTTATTCCTTCATTGAGCGCAGAGATTTTAAAGTGGCAGACAAAAGAAAATACTTACCTGTCACAGTGGCAGGAAGTGAAAAAAATCTCAAAATCAAATCACATTGTTAGGACGCTGGTTGAAAAGGTGTTTTAGCAAAGTGGTTGGTTTAAAAATCTAAGGAAAATGAGGCCTGCCTGGTCGGGACATCTACCTCTGGAGCTCAATACAACAGACTGAGAGACAGGTGTGACATCACCTGGATGAACTCTCACCTCGGCCCTCAGGACGCTCGACCAGTCGGGGTCCAACACGGCCCCTCGTCTGGGCTCTTCAACCCGGTCTCCAGGATAACTGCAATGGGACGCCCCTAGTCAGTCGTCTCCTGTTCAAAGATACGGTGGTGCGTTTAGGGATTCACACTGACTTTTAGGATTTGTGTGTTTTATACTGGTTGTGATCGGGTTGTGATGTTCTGACCTGGATGGAGAAGCCGAGGCGTTGACAGCTCTGACCTCCAACCGGCAGAAACAGACTCCTGGGCTGCTGTCGGTCTGATTCGTCCAGAACAGCTCGAGGAGGAAAACGCCTCTCATCCAACACCAGAACTGTACCAAACAGCTGGGAGGAGGAGAAGGAGGAGGATGAGAAGGATGAGGAGGAGGAGGAGGAGGAGGAGGAGGAGGAGGAGGAGGAGGAGAAATGGGTTTTAAAGGAGGCAAAGTAATCCAGGTCTCATCAAGTCTCATCCAGCTGCGTATGCAGCACAATGATATTGTAAACACATCGAGAACAGACTTTACAGGTCTTCAGGTGATATGAAAGAAAGTGATGTCACCAGGTGTTCTCATTGGTGCAAACTGCACTTGTTATGTTTCCAAATGTTGGGCAAGTTTTAAGGGAATTCCTGAAAAGTTGGCAAAATAAAACACGAATCAGCTGTCTTGGAGGGGTAGGGGGACAGAGGATGTTCAGGGGGAGATAACAGGTCAACAGTAGATGTCACATAGAAGTGGTGTACATCATTTAAAAGATGGGAACCTGAAGATTAATTTGAGATGCAGCTCAGCACTGTGAGTCAAGGTGTTCTAGTCATTAATAAGAAATAAACATAATTAATTAATTAAAATAAATAGTGAAAGTGTGTAGGTTCTTATATAGAAGTATATGATGGTCATCGTCATGCTCTATTATGTCTCATAAGTTGTTGCAGCAATTTTGGGGTTTGATACCATTTGTTACACAGATTTGGTGCTAAATTTAACAACTTTTTACCATTGGAGAATTGATAAAAAATTATCAATAATCCCTCCAAAATACCACATTAAGGTCACCAAGACCTTGAGGAACACCGTAGATAAGCCATGCTCTGATTTGGTATCAAAAACTTTTGACATTTGAGATTTCTGCAAGAATCGCATTTTTCAGCGATTGGATGGCGAGCACTTCTGTTGTGTAAACTGCTCAGAAAACCCCTTATTGTCCATCTAGCTAGGAAAGCCAATCCATCCTCTGAATGCTCTAGGTCTCTAGTTTTGTGGCTGTAAAGTTTCATGAGGCTGTGATTATCCTAGAGGTCACCACAGCTCATTTTATACAGTGAGGTCAAGTTTCACTACAATGAAATGGCTCCTATGGGGACTAACATCATCACACATGAATACAGTTGGGCTCATTGGATCCACAAGAGTCTCAGCTTTACAGTGATACCAATTTATGTAATTCAAGACTGTTTATGGACCCCAGTATGCAGAAATATTCAAAAACACCATTTTGGGAATAGGCGAAAATAACACATTTATACTGCATGAAAAAAACTTCATGTGATTATCATAAAGTGGGCATGTCTGTAAAGGGGAGACTCGTGGGTACCCATAGAACCCATTTTCATTCACAATATCTGAAGGTCAGAGGTCAAGAGACCCCTTTGAAAATGGCCATGCCCTCGCCAAAATTTAAGCATAAGTTTGGAGCGTTATTTATCCTCCTTCGTGACAAGCTAGTATGACCTGGTTGGTACTGATGGATTCATTAGTTTTTAATAGTTTCATATGATACCAGGATCTTCACTCTAGCTTTAAAACTGAAAGAACAGTAATGTTGGTCGGGTCTCAGAGGGTTAATACCAAACCATGTTGTATCAAATAAAGGCAGGGTGTCATACTAGCCTACTTTATGGGTGAGAATTACAACTCTGCAATTATTTAAAGATCTTTAATAAAAGACCGTAGTATTTGAAAAATAGAAAGTCCACCAAAGAGCACCTGAGTGGGAACCATCCCTTTATTTCTAGCACCCTCTGCTGTAACCCTCCAACATCACAGCTCCAGTCACACTGAGCATGAGTCAGAACTCCACGAGGTCATAGACGGAGTCTCAGCCTTCATTTAATATCCTCGAGACAAACCAGGAAACAGGTTGTTATTCTGCCTCACTGAGACGACAACACACACACACACTGACACTGAGAGACGGACGATAAGATTCACCTTCAGACCAAAACCACCACTTCCACTAGAGAGAGGACATCTACAGGAGGGAATACTGGGAATACTGGAAATACTACCACTTCAACCAGCTGGCTGAATCCACAAACTGAACCAGAGTTTTACAAGAATAAAGACTCAAAGTGAAAGTAACTTTCAGGGAACAGGGAGTGGCTGAGCCGTCATGCCCTGCTGTGTGTTTCAAGCTTCACTCAGAGACTAAATGGCTTCCAGATTAGAGGTACGATCTCTGCTGTGCTGTCTGCCCACGACATCTTTAAAGATCCTGTCATCCTGTCATGTAGCCACAGCTTCTGTAAAAGTCTGTCCTGCAGAGCTGGTGGACAGAGAACACGTCCGAGAGTGTCCACTTTGTAAGAAAAACATTCAAAGGACTTACTACCCTCCTAACTTTGGTTTAAAGAACGGTGTGAGAGTTTCTCTACAGGAGAGAGATCAGAGATCTTCAGAGGCTCTCTGCAGTCTGCACTCTGAGAAACTCAACTCTTCTGTCTAGGACCATCAGCAGCCGTGTGTCACATCTGCAGAGATTCAAGAAAAACACACCGACCACATAATCAGCACATCGATGAAGCTGCACGACAACACAAGAAGGAACTTCAGGAAACTCTGGAGCCCTTAAAGGAGAAGTTAAAGGTTTTTGAAAGAGTTAAAGTGAAGTTTGATCAAACAGCAGAACACCTGAAGGTCCAGGCCCGACACACAGAGAGGCAGATTAAGGAGCAGTTTAAGAAGCTTCACCAGTTTCTAGAAGAGGAAGAGGAGGCCAGGATGGCTGCACTGAGGGAGGAAGAGGAGCAGAAGAGTCAGATGATGAAGGAGAAGATGGAGGCTGTGAGCAGAGAGATAGCAGCTCTTTCAGACACAGTCAGAGCCACAGAGGACGAGCTGAGAGCTGAAGACGTCTCATTCCTGCTCAACTACAAGGCTGCAGTGGAAAGAGTCCAGCAGCGCCCCCTGCTGGAGGATCCACAGCTGCTCTCAGGAGCTCTGATAGACCAGGCCAAACACCTGGGCAACCTGACCTTCAACATCTGGAACAAGATGAAGGACATGGTCTCCTACACTCCTGTGATTCTGGACCCAAACACTGCTCATCCAATACTCATCCTGTCTGAAGATCTGACCAGTGTGAGACGAGGAGAGAAACAGCAGCTTCCTGATAATCCAGAGAGGTTTGGTAGTTACTGCTTCTCTGTCCTGGGCTCTGAGGGCTTTAACTCAGGGACTCACAGCTGGGACGTCCAGGTTGGAGACAGTACATACTGGTACCTGGGTGTGTTAGCAGAGTCTGTCCAGAGGAAGGGATACATACCGTCTGGATTATGGACAATATGGTTCAGTAATGGTAAATACAGCGCATTCTCCCCACCAGGTTCATCCACTGATCTCGTAGTTCAGAAGAAGCTCCAGAGGATCAGAGTGAATCTGGACTGGAACAAAGGAAAACTGTCGTTCTCTGATCCTGATACTAACACACACATACACACCTTCACACACACTTTCACTGAGAGGATGTTTCCATACATTAGAGCTGTGGCTGAACTGAAGGTTTTACCAGTGAAGGTCTCTGTGACTGTAGGACAACAGAAATAGATGATGATGATGGTGATGATGATGATGATGATGATGGTGATGATGATGATGATGATGGTGATGATGATGATGATGATGATGATGATGATGGTGATGATGATGATGATGACCGACACCACTGCCTTTAACAGGAAACAGCGGCGTATGTTGCACCCTTAAAGACATATGACTCCGTCTTCCTTTTGGCAACTTTTATTCTTCCCAGTTCTGTTGAAGTTATCTTTTACACGAAGCAATCAGAACCGCTCGCACACATATGTAAAACATCAAGCACGTTCCCTAATCGCTACTGCGCTGACTGATGACCTCATCACAGCCTGAACTTTGACCTTTTCAATAATAACATTGCGCTGACTGATGACATCACATCACTCTGAACTTTGACCTCGTGATAATAACATAAATCAGATAATAGTGTAGTGTAGTGTATATTTCTTCTTAGATAACTTAAATCTATTCTAGGTCAATAAAATGTAAATTATAAAATATTTCTAGGTTGCAACACGTACAGAGCTTCAGAGAGCAAGATTATTGATTATATCTTTAATGTGAAGTTTCTGTGTATTTGAACAGCAGGTTTAAACATTGATTTGTTTATTCATGTAAAGTGTTAAAGAGATTTTATTTCACATCATATGTTCACTGTAATTCTTTATTAGAAATGAGATTAAAGCTTCAACTGGAAAATTAAAGTGACTCATGAAGCAGAAACTGACGGTGCTTTTGTTTTTGATCTGAGGTTGTAACTTTAAAATGTAATATATACTGTATATATATATTTATATATATATATATATAAATATATATATATATGCAGTATATATATATATATATATATATAGGGGCTGAAGAGTTTCTGTGCTAGTCCCCAGTAAAACTGGACACTGGAGTGTTATTTAACCTCCTTCAAAGCTAGTATGACATGGTTGGTACCAATGGATTCATTAGGTTTTTTAGTTTCATATGATACTAGTATCTTCACTCTAGCTTTAAAATTCAGCCTGCAACAACCTCTGAAAGACAGAATAGCGGCTGGGCACGCCAGAGTTTTAAGGGGTTAACAGATAAACTATTAATTAAGCTGTTTAAGTCCAAATACAATGCACACAAAGGACCAAATATACTGCAAAGGTAATGTAATACGTTGTGTTCCTAATTACATTTTAAACAGAGTAATAACTTCTTCTTCTTCTTTGTGACTGATTAATAAAGTGGAGCATTTCCTGCTCCTTATTAGTTGTTGGATGCCGAGTGTAGCTGCAGAGCTCCTTCTCATCTGTTTAACAACTGAACTTTTGATTTATGAGCACACAGAGAGCTGAGGTAAGCTGCTTCAGTCCAGCTCAGTTCATGATAGAAACGCCACGTCTGCACTGAAATAAATAAACTCTCAGGTTTCGTCAACCATGGCTCCTGTCCTCTATCTGTCCACTGGAGCGTGATCGTTTGATACCATGTGGCCGTATTGGCGTGTGTGCATGCATGCATCTCTATATGTGTGTCTAATCCGGTCCAGATGATCAGGGGGAAGATGAGGAGAAAGAAAGTAGAGAGGAAGGTATGAAGGTATGAAGTGATGGAGGAGTGACGCAGTTTAACGGCGGCTGGCCGGCGTTAGCTCGTTATAGCGAGGTTTCCATGCAGCCGGCCCGCACATCTGCAGCCAATTACACAGAGACACGACAACACAAAGCACTGTGGGGAATCTCTGCTGCGAGGAAAAGACCACGACAAGACTTTCCACACACAGACGGTAGAAATACCGAACATCTGGGTGAGTCTAGTTAAAATGTCCACACAGATGGGATACCGGACAGCTGTTTGAATCTGTAGAATTCAACTTCATTCATACAGACGAGCTTCAACATTCACTTCAACTCATTTAAGAAGGCTGTGGGCTACAACCACCACCTGCCAGTGGGCGACCTCCAGGTCAGTGCCCCTCGGCATCAGAGACCAACGCACGGCGTACCCCTCTAGCGTTACTTTTGGTCGCCTTGTCCTTTCAAAATAAACTTCCGTTTTCACAGGAAGTTAGGTTTAGGCAACACAACCACTTAGTTAGGGATAGGAAACGGTGGTGGTTGACATTAACTTCACTGAGGAACAACTCACAGGGCTGACTATATCGACGAGTCACGTGACAAAATAAGTCAACTTTACTTTTAGCTTCACACTGGACACGAACAGAGGTCTTCTGGTTGACAATCTTGTGTTTGTTTACACGGTATGCTTTATGGCGGGGCTACCTTGTGATTGACAGGTCGCTACCACGGCGTTGTCCGGTCTTGGAGTTGTCCGTGTTTTTGTCTTAGAACTTTAACCCTTTCACAGTGTGTTTTCACTTCATCAAAGTTAATTATAACATTTTCAGAGTTTGGTTGTAATTAGCTCACTTCATTGTTAACATTTCACCTGAAAATTCAGCATTCAGTTGTACTGGGTTCAACCCTCTCGTGTCACTTCTGGTTGCAAAAAAAACAAGATGGCGACGGGAAACAAACAAGATGGTGACGGCCAAAAACCAACATGGCGACAGCCTTGTTAAA
>NC_051272.1:11980151-11990408 GCF_015220745.1 Sebastes umbrosus
TCTACAGAGCTGACCCGAGATCCAGCTCGTCTACAGTCCTGACCCAGGACCAGCTCATCTACAGAGCTGACCCGGGACCAGCTCGTCTACAGTCCTGACCCAGGACCAGCTCATCTACAGAGCTGACCCGGGACCAGCTAGTCTACGGAGCTGACCCAGGACCAGCTCATCTACAGAGCTGACCCAGGCCCGGCTCGTCTACAATCCTGACCCAGGACCGGCTCGTCTACAGTCCTGACCCAGGACCGACTCGTCTACAGAATTGACCCAGGACCGGCTCGTCTACAGTCCTGACCCAGGACCAGCACGACTACAGAGCTGACCCAGGACCAGCTCGACTACAGAGCTGACCCAGGACCAGCTTGTCTACAGAGCTGACCCAGGACCGGCTCGTCTACAGAGCTGACCCGGGACCAGCTCGACTACAGAGCTGACCCCGGACCAGCTCATCTACAGTCCTGCCCAGACCGCTCGTACTACAGAGCTGACCCTGGACCAGCTCATCTACAGTCCTGCCCCAGGACCGGCTCGTCTATAGAGCTGACCCTGGACCAGCTCGTCTACGGTCCTTTTGTAATGGCTCACTTCAATGCCGGTTGACCGGAGATGAATGGAGCCGACGGCCCACTCCAACATCCCAGAATACTCCTTCATTACCACTTCAAGGCTCCGGCGCTGCTGCTGCATTATGGATCGGGTTAGACCAGAAATCAGAGGACAGGAAGAGAGGCTGCATTTTAATATGTTCAAACATGATGTTCCTGATGTTGCACCGCCACAGTTCAACTAAATGAGACGCGTGTTGATAACGTGACTAATTAGCGAGGAACCTAATCCTGTTGGTTGCTATGGAGAGAGGCGCATGGCAACCAGACCCACGTCTCCTTCAGTGTCACATGATTTCTTATTTTTGTCAAATATTTTAAAGATCAGGATGAAAATAAATAATCATCTTTGTGATGAACTTCAAACAGCAAACCTTTATTCAACCAGGAAGGCCTCATTGCTATCAAAGATTATTTTCATGATTGATTAATCTGTTGATTATTTTCTATATTTAATTATTAAAAAGAAAACAGATTCAGAAAATATAGAAGAATGCCCGTCACAGTTTCCTAAAGCAGAAGACATCATCTGACCAACAAAGATATTCAGTTTGCTGACTTATAAGACAAAGAAAAGCTGAAGATTTAAACAATTGACTATGAAAATAGTTGCCTTAGATTGACTAATTTAATAGCCTTATAATTTCAGCTGTAAAAATCTCTTTTTTTCAAGAGTGTCCTGGCCGAGATATGCAAGATAAAAAACACACATATTACAACACACAGATTAATCAATAATGGAAATTATTGTTTGTAGCAGCGCCGGAGACGTTCACACATCTTTATACAGATAAGGTGGTTATACACTTAAATAAACAATTAAATAAAAGACTCAAACATGTATTTATAGTGTTAAAACTGGAGCCTGATTAGTTGACAGCTCAGCTCTTCTTTTCATAAAATTCCCATAATGCACCTGGATAGTGTCCCTGCCTGTCACACAGCTCCAGCTTGTAACGCAGACTGTATGTAGACTTCTGTAGTCTCCACCCTGATGACATCACTATGACGTCATCAGGGTTATTCTATCCTCCAGAGCCACAGATGACATCATACACAGGAGGAGGAGGAACAAACATGGCGCACCCCTTTAAAAGACATTTTAATGACTTTCTGTGACACGTCCTCTTCAACATGAGGAGTTCTTCTTCTGTGGTTGTGGACGTCGCCACTCCCTCGGCGGTACTTTTAAATGAGGTGACAGATTACCTGCAAGAGGTTTAAAAGATCAGCAGCTCCTGTCCTGATTGGCCACCGTGTGACATCACTGACCTGCTCAGGCTATTTAAAACCAGCTGCACCGCACACACAGTAACCAAGTACACACACTCTACTACTGTAATCATGTACTTGTAGTATTTCCATTTAATGTTGCTTTATACTTTTACTCCACTACATCTCAGAGGGAAATATTGTATGTTTTACAGCACTACATTTATCTGACAGCTTTAGTTAATGTACAGAGTAGAATTTTACATAAAAAACATTTCACAAAAAAAAATACTGTAAAATAAAATAAAAAAATAGTCTAAAAGTAAAGTTGTGTCTCCTTGTCATGTTTCAGAAACTAAAAGTGTAACAAGTAAAACTACAATATTTTCCTCTGAGATGTAGTACAGTAGAAGTATAAAGCAACAGAAAATGGAAAGTAAAGTATAAAGTACCTTAAAACTGCATTTAACTACAGTACTTGAGTAAATGTACATTCTTGTCACTGATTGGCTGTGGGGCTGCTTGCATCATTCATGAGGGACGACGTGTTGCACTTTGTTTTGTTGTCGCTGAAATTAGAGCTCAGTGACTGATGAATGGATGAAGGAGGAACTGGATTATTAATAAGGATTATTTTCTTTTATTGTTTTATAAAGTGTGCGATCGTGTGGAGATCTTAAAGGTCCCAGATTGTGCTAATTTTCAGGTTCTTACTTGTATTTCGTGTTTCAACTAGAACATGTTTACATGCTGTAATGTTAAAAAAACCACTTTATTTTCCTCATACTGTCTGTCTGAATATACCTGTATTTACCCTCTGCCTGAAACGCTCCGTTTTAGTGCATTTCAACGGAATTAAAACGGAATTGCGTTGCTAGGCAACAGTTTGGGTTTACTTCCTGTCAGCTGATGTTATTTACACACACTGCAACAGGAAATAAACTGGGACACATTTAGAATGTTTACATTTAAAACCGTGTAATGCTCTAAATATTGTATATTTGTGACATCACAAATGGACAGAAATCCTAACGGCTTGTTTCAAACGCGCAATTCCTAAATACGGGCTGTGTGTATTTTTTTCGTATATTGAGCGTTTTGATAGTTTAATTGATTTTGCACTTAAACCTGCTTTATAATGTAAAAGACCTGAAAATCTCACTTTTTACAATATGGGACCTTTAAATTATAATCAACATCTGTATAAATAAATGAAAAGATGTCTCATTTGGTTATAAAACTAACAGTGAAACCTGCCGACACACTCCTGTCTGATCTGTTAAATACTTAACTAATTCCTCCATATTGAATTCCCCTTAAATAATGCCAGCATCCAGTTGCAGAGAGGCTAGATTACCAGAGAGGCATGGTGGCCGCAGGGCCATGGCGGGATTACTGAACGGGCCTACCGGGCACAGGACCAGGAGCCAAGTGTCAGGCCCCCCCCAGCCTTCACTTACAAACTATCACTCAAAAAGACATGTACCAAAACAACTACAAAGAGACACAAAACAACCAGAAAGAGACACAAAACAACCAGAAAGAGACACAAAACAACTACAAAGTGACACAAAACAACCAAAAAGAGACACAAAACAACCAGAAAGAGACACAAAACAACTAGAAAGAGACACAAAACAACCAAAAACAGAAACAAAACAACCAAAAACAAAAACAAAACCACAAAAAGACACAAAACAACTACAAAGAGACACAAAACAACTACAAAGAGACACAAAACAACTACAAAGAGACACAACTACAAAGAGACACAAAACAACCAAAGACAGACACAAAACAACTAAAAAGAGACACAAAACAACCAAAAACAGACACAAAACAACCAAAAACAGTCACAAAACTACAAAAACAGACACAAAACAACTACAAAAAGACACAAAATGACTACAACGAGACACAAAACAACCGAAAAGAGACAGTCCCATAGGTCCCAGAGTCCCATAGGTCCCATAGATCCCAGGGACCCACAGATCCCAGGGTCCCATAGGTCCCATGATCCCATAGATCCCATAGATCCCAGGGTCCCATAGATCCAGGGTCCCATAGATCCAGGGTCCCATAGATCCCAGGGACCCATAGGTACCAGGGACCCATAGGTACCAGGGTCCTATAGAGGGTTAATCTGGTCCTGCTGCCGCTCCGTTTTAAAACTGACCCTGGACCAGGTGACGGTGAGATATCAGCTTTCAGAGCGCGAGGACGAATAAACTAATTAGAGTCAGTCAGTCAGTGGTTAATGTATCCGATCAGGACAGCTTCCCTGCTGCCAATAATACTACTAATACTACTAATATCTACTAATAAATACGACCATCACTCACACTGAGCTCATTCTCACATTAGCATCCTGTTATTAAACACATAAATTAAGTAAAAGTGATTCTGATTCTGATCTTCAGCTGGAGGATGTAACCAGACTCTGCTGCCACCTAGTGGTCACATCCTGTACTGTTACTAACACACTGTCACCAGGAATGATGAAGATTATAACAGTCGTTTCCTGTTGAGGATCTGTTGTGACCTTTGACCTTTGTTCTCTCCTTCCTTCCTGAGCGCCCACCTTCACCCCTCATCCACCTCCTTCTCCTCTTCTTCCTGCTGCTGTTGCTTTTTACTTCACATTTCTCTGTGAGACAAAACAAGAGAACCAGCTGCTCCTCCTTCCTCCTCCTCTAGGCCTCTTGCTGCTCCTCCTCCTCCAGTCTGCCTCCTCACAAAGGAGGAGAAGCTCTTCATCATCATTCCTCCTCGTCTCTCTCCTTTTCCTTCTTCTTGTCAACACTATGTCCTCCTCCTCCTCTTCTAGGCCTCCTGTACTCCTCCTCTTCCCCCTCCTCATCCAGCTCCTCGTTCTCCTCCAGGTGCTCCTACTCCTCCTCTTCCCCCTCCTTCCGGACCACCTTCTCCTCCTTCTTCCTCCTCATAGTCCCACTCCTCCTCCTGGCCCCCTACGTCTTTCTCTTGCGATCCTGATGCTCCTCCTCTTCCAACACCTCCTCCTCCTCTTTCTGGTCCTCCTAATCTTCTTCCTTTTTCTTACCTCCTACCCGGCTCTTCTCCTCTTTGTCTTCTTTCTTTTTCTTTCTCCTCCTCCTCCTCCTGTTCCTTCTTCGTCTTGCACTCTTGATGCTCCTCATCTTCCTCTTCTAGCTCCACGTTCCCCTCCAGGTGCTCCTCTCTGCTCTTCATCTTTGTCTTCCTACTTCTGACCCTCTTACTTCCTCTTCTCCTCCTCCTCTTCTCTTCTTTCGGCCCTCCTCCTCCTCCTCTTTTTCCTCCTCCTCCTCCTCTTTCTTTTTTTTTTCGGCCTTCCTCCTCATCCTCTTTTTCCTCTCCTCCTCCTTTTCTTCTTTCGGCCTTCCTCCTCCTCCTCCTCATTCTCCTCCACCTCTTCCTCATCTCCTTTTCTTCGTTCTCCTGTCCCTTGTTTGTCTTTCACTCCTGATGCTCCTCATCTTCTTCCTCTAGCTCCTCATTGTTCTCTAGGTGCTCCTCATCCTCTTCTTCCTCCTCCTCCTCCTTCTGGTGCTGCTAATCTTCTTACCCCCAACCCTGCTACTCCTTTTCTCTTTCTTCCTCTTGTCCACCTGGTCCTCTTCTTCTTCCTCCCTATGACCTCATATTCTTGCTCTTCCTTTCCTCCTCATGAACCTCCTCCTCCTCCTTACAGCCCTTGTAGTCCTCTTATTCTTCCAGCTATTCCTCCTCTCTTCAGCTCTACTGCTCTTCATCTTTGTCTTCCTCCTTCTGACCCTCTTACTTTCTGAACTCCCCCTCCTCTTCCTCTTGTCTCGGCCACCCTCCTCTTCTTCTTCTTTTGGCCCTCTCCTCCTCCTCCTCCTCTTCTTCTTCTTCTTCATTCGGCCCACCTCCTCCTTTTCTTCTTCTGCATTCGGCCCTCCTCCTCTTCTTCTTCTTCTTCTTCTTTCGGCCCTCCTCTTCTTTTGGCCTTCCTCCTCCTTCTCTTCCTTTTCCTCTTCTTCTTTCGTCCCTCCTCCTCCTCCTCATCTTTTGGCCCTCCTCTTTCTCCTCTTCTTTCGGCCCTCCACCACCACCTCCTCATCCTCCTCCTCATCCTGCTCCTCCTCCTCCTCTCCTTCTCCCAGCCTTCCTCCTCATTCTTCTTCTTCTTTCGGCCCTCCTCCCCCTCCTCTTTTTTTTCCTCATCGTCCTCCTCCTCCTCCTCCTCCTCCCTGAGAGTCCCTCCTGGACCAGACTATTTATAGAAACAGGGCCAGCGAGTGACAAAGATAGCTCAGGAAATGGGTCTGTGTGATCCCTGGGTCCACACACAGTACATACACAGTACACACTCAGTACACACACAGTACACACACAGTACACACACAGTATAAATATTACTTTAAGGGTCACTTCAGTTAAAAGAACAACAGATACTTCATCAACAGCAATAAGAAAATTGTTCTACAAAATGTTCAATAGTTTCATTTAACCTCTTGAACCCGACGGACCCGGTACTGGCTGAGCTGTGTGTTAAAACACCGCCTTTAAAAAGAGACGAGGCCTTAATGCTACTAAAACAACACTCCAAGTGGATTTTGTCCAAACAACGTTTGTTTGGCAATGATTTCAATATTTTAGTTACAAAATGAACGCTCGAGAAATTGTATTTTTACTTTATAATATTATTGACCTTTTTTATAGTGAATGTACATAGTAAACTAAACTTTATAAAAAGTCCAGGTCAGGATCAGAGTAACACAGTAACACAGTTATATATATATATATATATATATATATATATATATATATATATATATATATATATAGATATATATATATATATATATATATATATATATATATATATATATATATATATATATATATATATATATATGTCCAGCTGGTAGAAGAAAACTTGAAGCAGCTGATCAGGACTCCAGTTTGTAATGTGAGATGTCGTCTGATTAATTATTTGTCGTCTAATGTTCTTGTTACTCTGATCCTGACCTGGACTTTTTATAAAGTTTAGTTTGCTGTGTACACTACCTATATATACATATATATATACTATATACACACATATATATACTATAAACATATATATATATATATATATATATATATATATATATATATATATATATATATATATATATATATATATATATATATATATATATATATATATATATATATATATATATACACAAACACAGAGTACCTGAGCAGGTAGTGTACAGAGTACCTGAGCAGGTAGTGTGCAGAGTACTTGAGCAGGTGGTGTACAGAGTACCTGAGCAGGTAGTGTACAGAGTACCTTAGCAGGTAGTGTACAAAGTACCTGAGCAGGTAGTGTACAGAGTGCCTTAGCAGGTAGTGTACAGAGTACCTGAGCAGGTAGTGTACAGAGTACCTGAGCAGGTAGTGTACAGAGTACTTGAGCAGGTAGTGTACAGAGTACCTGAGCAGGTAGTGTACAGAGTACCTGAGCAGGTAGTGAACAGAGTACCTGAGCAGGTAGTGAATAGAGTACCTGAGCAGGTACTATACAGAGTACCTGAGCAGGTAGTGAACAGAGTACCTGAGCAGGTAGTGGACAGAGTACCTGAGCAGGTAGTGAACAGAGTACCTGAGCAGGTAGTATACAGAGTACCTGAGCAGGTAGTGAACAGAGTACCTGAGCAGGTAGTGTACAGAGTACCTGCTCACCAACTTCAGTGTCTGCTGATCTAATGAGAGAAGGCGATCTGGATGCATTCTGAGACACTGGACTCAGTCAGTGATGTCATCTGATCACCTGTCAAAGGTGAAAGACCTGCTGTGACATCACTGATGGGGGCGCGGCCTGTGTCAGACTGGAGGAGCCTCAGTGAAACAGGAGAAGACCAGGAGTCCATTTCACTCTGCAGCATTCGATCCAGACACTGTGTGTGTGTGTGTGTGTGTGTGTGTGTGTGTGTGTGTGTGTGTGTGTGTGTGTGTGTATGTACGTGTGACGAACACAACACTAAATAACTTCAACTAAACTGAGTCTGACCAGCTGTTTCTTCAGACCAGATGTTGTCAGCTGGTCTGCTCCAGCTGTGTCTCCATGACAACAACACAACCTTTACTTCAGTACATACACTGTGTAAAAATACTCCACTATGAGTAGAAGTCCTCCATCCAAATGTTTACTTCAGTAAAAGTACACCAGTATTAGTATCCAGGTTTATGAGCGTGCAGGTTGTGAGGCTCTTCTTCCTCCAGACTGTTTAACTATACGAGAGTTAATGATGTTAAGAACTGCTGAAATAATTAGGTGATTAATCAATTAGTGAGTCAACAGAAAATTAATCTACAATCTATATATCTATAATCTATAGATATATAGATATCTATATATATCTATATATATATATATAGATATATATATATAAATGTATATATATACTGCTTTTGAGTACTTCAATTTATATCAATATATCATGTTTTATGATATTTTATGATATATTGCACATCATGTGTCATAAAATATTAATCTGCAAAGTAACTTCAGTTCTCACATAAATGTAGTGGAGTAGATGCATAGTCTCCTCCTGCTGATGGAAGTAAAGCAGACGTGCTGTAAAGCAGTTTAACAAAAACTGGTTTGATGACATCAGTCCATCTGCTGGTTATTATGACGATATCACGTCTGTTGATGTAAAGTTATAAACGCTCTCGTGACCTTTGAGGGTTAATTGTTTCCCGCGTAAACAGAGTGAGCTGGAATAACACACAGCAGCTGAGCCGAAGCAATAAATGTTATATAAATGACCTCGTTAAGGTCTAAAATGAGAGTTTGAATTCAATATTTTGCAGAAATATATTTTCATTATTGTAGAGAAATGTTTTATATTTTTGGAATCAAAAGAAGAAAGAAAAGAACCTTTTTCTGTGGAAGTCTAAAAGAATGCTTTTTATGAATGAAGTTTTGTTAATGAGTTACTGCAGATGAGAAGAAGCAGCTGTAAACAGCTGACAGCAGGTTTCAGACATGTGGAGACATGACGGAGCATGTTTTACATCAGACTGGTTCTCTGAAGCACAACTCACTCCAACATGTTTGGTCTGATTTCAGCCCACAATGGGAACGTCATTAGTTCTCAGGTGAACCCAGAACCATCAGGACTCATTCAATTTCTCTACACACACTTATCGGACCTGGGACCATCTCTGCTCTTCCTAAGACGTTAGAGCTCCTCACTACGTCTACAACAGTTTGGTACGGCAGCTCATTGTCAACACGCCCAACAAAATCACAGGCTGACCACTCCCTTTAAGTCACTGTATAACAAACACTTCATTCAAATTAGAACTGATCCACTATCTGTTTCTGCCTCCGTCCTCTGGGGGGCGCTACAGGTCCTCATCCACCAAAACAAACGCGTTAACAACAGATTGTTTTTATCGTTGATATAGGGAGGTGAAAACCTGCACAGCGTCGGCGTTAGGGGCGGGCCATGGGGGTCCAGGCCCGTCCAAAAAGGTTACTGTGCTCCCTCAGCTGAATTCTCTCCTGACAAAAAACTAAACTGAAATAACAATTAACTTAAATCATAGTTATGAAGAAATCAGTCAGACTGTTAGATTGATGTGTTGTTTAACTCCCTGTTAACTGTATCTCGGCACCTGTGTGTGTGCATTTTAACCCTGGCACGAGCAAGACGCAGGGCGTGTCTGAGAAGTTATCTGTAGCCTCCAGTACCTCCTCATTTCAAAACAGAAACCAAAATAAGGTGGCAGCTGGCTGGAGAAGATCACTAGATAACAACCTACTTGCTTTTGGCTATATCGTATGTTATTTCCAGTAAATATCACAAATAAAACGTGTGTTTTCTGATAAAAAAAAAAAAGTATGAATGTAGGAAGATAACAAGTACTACTAACCCATCTTTGAGGTGGTTACGTCTCCAGCTCCAGTCTGATCTGGAGCTCACAGCTGATGTTTCTGGTTTGTTTACATGATGTAACAGAAGTGCAGATTTAACGGATTCAGTGGACAGAGAGCGGCAGATGCGCGATGCAGCGCGATTGTCGGACGCTCGCATCCAGTTAGGACACAGTATTAGTTTATAACCGGATTTTGTGGACATAACAGCATGTGTATGCGTGCGTGCGCGCCTGTGCGCATAAGTGGCAGTATGTATACACCTCTCTGTCAGTTTATTTCTTTCATGAAACATGATAATGTTAAAGATACACTTAATAAAGGCTACATGAGGTGAAAAAAATGCCCCCCCTGTCAAAGCTGATTGCCCGTCCGCCCCTAACACTCTGGCGCCGACCCTGAACCCGCATCTTCAGGTCCCAAGTCAATTTGACAGTATGTAAGGGATAATGTACAGCGAGCCGTCTTCGCGTCGGGGTGCAGCATCGCCCTGAAGGCCCTGAAGGGGATTCTTTCACAACAATGACCGGCTTGCTGTAC